>NC_051847.1:90137890-90156905 GCF_002237135.1 Teleopsis dalmanni | reverse complement strand
AATAAAGAATAAAAAGTGCATATTTTTTAACAACTTTATAAAATTTACAAAGAATATGCAATCAATGTGTGATGTCCATTTTACAAACCACTTTAGTGTGGAAGAGGTCTGACTTATTTTAGTGTTTAACTTATCGCAGATTACAGTGACCTATAAAGTAATCTGATAGAATCCTCTAGTATACCAAGCTTGACAAAAGCATTTTACTTGTTAATCCCTTCGCTGGGATAGGAAATCGTTTTGCTTGACGTTTCCCTCCAATATTTACTCAGTTGACTTCAAATTTTTATCTCCTGACTTTCTGATGACCTTTTTAATTTCATGAGTTAGCTCCAAGTTCAATTTATGGGGTTTATAATATTTATTATAGATTAAATAGATTTTTTGTAACAGTCGGGTAGACATATTCCAAAACTATCAATATTATGGCTAGTAATGACATATATTTCCCTAATCTTGGATCTACTATACTAAATGGTATAGCCTAAACAAGACTTTTTCGTCCAATATAGATTTTTTGTGACAGCAATATATAATTAATTTTATTTTTGTTTATTTATTTTAAACTAATATATTTGTGTTTATTTAAAAGGAGCTAGTACAGGAATTTTTTGTAGTGATCCAGCATTGCAATAGTTTATTTATTTTTAACAAAGTGGGGTAAGTTAAGTCCATCTGAGTTAAAGTGATGTTAGTTTATGTATATGTGCGCAACACATATTGCACCAAAAATTTAGGCTATACTATTTGGTATAGCAGAACCAATATTAGGGAAATATATGTCATTACTAGCCATAATATTGGCAGTTTTGGGATATGTTTACCCGACAGTTACAAAAAATCTACTTCCTAAAGATTAAATAACATCTTTCAATAACGTAAAAGCAACTACTTAGAATCTAATTATTTATTATTAATTAACAATATAAAAGTTATTTTTCTTTTATCATTATTTCTATTTATTATTATTGTTTCTATTAATTGTATATTAATTTTTATTTATATTAATTTAAGATTTACACAGGAAGGAATTTTTTAAACCTAACCAGGCAGTTTGCCAACAAAATTTGATATATTTCTTGAACGTGACATTGCATATAGTATTAATGTGAAATGATTATGTTAATTTTACATTTTATCCACTATTAAGGAAAGATAATTTTAAATAACCATCTTTTCTTTATTGAACCTTAAAATATCTTTCTGTGCCGCTTGGTAGAGTTTTTTGCGGTTTTCCGCAAAAAATATCATAAAATAAAAAAAAAACTTTTGGTCTTAGCCAAATCTAATATCTGATCTCATTTAAATCTAAGAATTAATTAAGAAATATAGAGTGTACTAAATTCATATAAAAGTTAAGCTTCTTGAGATATTTGGTGTTTGGATTTCTGTAAAAATAGAATAAAGGTTTAGACACCATTTATCTCGATATATATTGAAAAGTCCAAAAATTTTATTTCATTTCTTGGAGAGCAAGGAATGCTTCTCACTTTCTCTCTCTCACATAAGTTAGATATATATTGTTTATACCAGAAAGTTAATAGCAAGTTAAAAATATTTAAATATGTAACTTATATTCAATTAAGTAATAAAGCAAGTAATAAAGTTGAAATTCGTTGACAATATAATATGTCTTTTATTGATGTTTTCTAAGGTTAACCTTCAAATTCATTTTAAATTGTATTTTCAGTTTATTTCTAATAATTTTGTCATATAATATTTTCACCATAAGTGTTATTTTGATTTTCTGCTTTTCTCAAAATTCCATAAATTTTTCACTGCATCACATATACATATTTCCTCATTTTGTTCCTTGAAAATGGACCAAGGTTCAAACAAATTGTATAATTGACCTTTAGGCTCATGTAAATCAAGGGTCAAATTGTAATTTGAGCCGTGAAAAAGAGAAACGCAAATAAAACTGCCATTCTGCGCTAATAATGATGAGTAGTGGGAGCTTGAAAAATGTTCACAATTGACGTTATAAGAACCATTTAAGTGTGTCGGAAACACATTTATTTCGAACATAATAACCCTTAATAGTAGAGTGTGCCTAATAAAATTCTATTGCATATGCTTTTTACTCAAGTAGCTATCAGCTTAATGTAGCCATGGCAATCAATCAAATTGGTACAAATCTACTCTGCTATGCATGCCGACATGCCAACAGTTTACCACTTAAACGGTAAGAGATTTGCCAAAGTAGACTTCTTAAATTTAAACTCATGCCAGTAAAATAGAAAAACGCCTAACGAACCATAAGTGTCTAGCAAGTATGCTTAACATATTGAATTAACTTCAGTTTGTAGCGGTTTGGCAAACTGGAACCAAGGATGAAGTGGTCGACGTAAAAAGGTCAAGTCTATAAGTATGCGCTGTAGAGTGAGGACAGTAGACCCAACGGTTTATTGCCTTTGGGTGGTACCATGAAAAATGATTCCCCAAATGGTGTGCACAAAACCGTAACGTTAGGCAGAGAAAGCAGACGTCAGTGGAGAAAGCTCACATTTTGTATAGCAAATAATTTAAAGTCGTGACTGTTAAACGCGACACATAATGGTACAGTAACAGATTACGTTCGAAATGTACAGGTTCCTTTTTATTATTAATGAATGCTAGTGTGTGTACAATACAAAATATTTTTATTTATTTTCTATTCTGCGTAGGAACTATAAAATGCCAATAAAGTAAACATGCTTTTGGACACTGAAAATACTTCGAATTCGCGCTGCAAGACACTTCTACTTGGCTTTTTTATAACATCTCATCAAGATGATAGTGAATTCATACACACATTCGGAGCCATTAATGCACATTAGTGAGGCGACTTTATGGATCTCACAGCAAGATGACTGCCTAAGACTTTTACTAATGCATTCATTTATATTTTATGACATTCCGACATGAGTACATACTTCCTCCGGCTTAGCTGTGTATTTGGCTCTAAGCTCAGCATGATGGATGCAGAACCCCTTTAGAAATTGGAATTGGTTAAATCAACCATATCCTGGAGTTTTCTACATAAATTGTATCTAGGGCTCAAATTTGCGTTGCTTTATGTAAGCGAAATTTACAAACATTCTTGTCAGCTTGCCGTAGGACTAATGTATCCACCTAACCCCTCCCATCCCACTGCTGTCTTCCAGCTGCAAGTTTATTATTTAAGTGCAGAAGGCATTATACCGTAAGGGCTTTGCCCATTTTTATATACACATGTGCTTTTAATCCACAAATACATTTACAAATGTGCACATCCTTGCCAGCACACTCAGGCGGACTCATAAATGTAAATTGTTGTTCTTTTAATTTATGCTCGACAAACGCACGGTCCTGAGCAAACAAAATGTAATGTTCACTTTTTTGTACTACAATTTCACTTCACCGACGATGTTACTCAGCTTAATGCTAGCCATTTTCTGTATTAAGCAATATTTTTATATCTTTATTATGGTTTTGCTTTTATTTTGCTTCGGTAAATTAATTTGTCTACATTTATTTAGCTCAGATAACTTTACACAAAAAATTAAGATTTTCCAAAACAAATTTGTTAAATTTTTAACAAAATTAGAGACTTTTGTATTGTTTCTGTCAGCATCCTTTGTCTTTTTCTTTTTTTTTTGCAGCCATAAAAGCTTTATGAATTATTGCTTTAATTAAAATATAAAATATTAAAATGGAAAATATTGCGTAGTACAGTTTTTTTAAATATTTTCATATTTTAAAACTCAAAGTATTAAAAATACAATTTTAATTGATATATAATATATTGTAAAGTGATTATTATGTATTAAACAGGACATCAGACAATGTGGATTAATCTATTTCATAAGTGAGCCTTACAATCACTCAGATGGTCAACGCTTCTTCTCAGAAAACACAATAAATATATATATTTATATATATATATATTTTTTCAGTACTTCAAATTTATAGATTCGTTATAATTTTATTGACATTGTCATCCTATCCGTTAATGGTAAAATAAAATAGTATCTCAAGTCTTTCAAGCACAATATTACTTTACAAAGATACTTTCGAAAAGTGAGTAAATTTGACTTAATATTTCATTGATAGCAGGTCTTTGTGGTACCGAGTATCAACATTTTTAATCACTCAAATTTCGCAACTCTAAAATGTTTAAAGTTTTCCACAATATTGAACTTCCTGTTAGAATAATTAAGCATTATTTAAACACATTTCGAAAGCTGTTAACCAATGTGCTGCCATCGAAAGTTAGTAGCAGTTTTCCTAAACTTTACATGAAATACGTTAAGAGTAATATCTAACAATGAAATTGTTGTATCCTTGACTGCTTATAAACACTCATAAATTATACAAAACTTTGTGCTCTAAAAATACTCCTAATATCCTGTATCAAAAATAAAAAAGAATGTATATTGAAAAAATAAAGGCAGTTGTGAAGTGAGCGGAACGAATACAGTTCAAGGTACCGAAATATTTCCCGATTTTGTTGTTAGAGAATATGAGTATAAGGAATTTCTTTTAATACGAAGTAGAATAATAAATAAAACATACTAAATAATTTAAATGTATGAAATATACATACACTTCGATTACATTAGCTTACAAACAAAAATTTTCAAAGATGAGACCTAGGGTTTTCCCAGGAATTCAAAAAGTATAATGATTTCTTCTTCTTGTGTACCGTTTTTCCTTTATTTCCCAAAAACTGTTACTTTGATTTTTCTCCTAACATCACGTTTTATATACCCACAAAACATTTATTTGTGAAGTTATTGCATATAATTTTTTCCTTCAGAGTTGTAAAAAAACAGCATTAAGTCTGGTTGAAAAAAATTGGCATCACTTTTAAAAAATGTTAAATACTTTTTTGACATATGTTTTTATTGTGTTGTGTATAATATGATACATAAAAATTCCAAACACTAAACATTAATTAATTTAAATAAAAGAAAACAAAATAAATAATAAAAAGGAATGGTAAGCATTTTTTCTCTTATTGCTTTAATATATTGCAATTTGTTTATTATTTGTGCTCATATAATTTTAACGGATGACTGGAATTTTACAACATAGTTCCAGTAGACATTCATAATAGAGTGATCTTTGAATTTGGCTGCACTTAAAATTAAGACGTAAAACCTAACTCTGAAGATTTTAAGAGGTTTGTTGTTGCTTCAAATGTTTTCTTTCATAAGTTGCGGGTATTGTTTGGTACTCTGAAAAAAAATTACTGTTAATAATATATATCAAATAAAAGCTGAAGCTAGTACGATTATTTTAAGATGCCTTTCTTTTTTATGGCTATTTACTGTTAAACTAATTTATAGATATTATAGTAGCGTATAACCTTTAATATCTAAAAATATGGACACAATAATTTTTCTTTCTTACTACTAAACAATTAATAGTTAGGTCAACTTAAATGAGAAATTGGGGTTGGGCTCTATATGAATTAAGTAATATATGAAGGCATGACGGGACTTCTTGTACAAACTTTAAAATAGTTAATATTGTATATAGAGTAAGATGCTATATAGTATTGGAAAACTTTTGTTCTTTCAATACAAGTTGGAGAAGTATATAGGAATTCCAATTTATTTATATGCTTACTATTATAAAATATAATTTTCGCATATTACTAGTGTATCTTTTTCAAATCCTTAAAACAAACGATCCGAAATGTATGTATAAATTTGCAGAAAATGACGATGCTGCATACATTATTTTCAGATGCAACAGCTTAATCACCAATACGACTTTACTCTCTCGAAGTACGAAGAAAATTCCCAATAGCTAACCAACATAGAAACATTGACAAACAAACATTTTGTAATATATCCTCCTTTGAAAAAATTCTGGCTTCACCACTTTCAAGGAAATACCTACTAAACAATACAGTATCAGGATTCTGAGTATGCAGAGGAACAGATCAGTATGACTTAGAAACTGTCTTGTGCTAATAACTGAATCTAACTGATAAGAACACATTTAGACTTTAAACCGTTAAAGATTTTTTAATATTAAAAATAGATTGGAGCACTCGGCTAATATTACTCTCATAAATAAAGACAAAAGGGGCTATACGATAAATGCCACTAAAAGCGTGGTAGTAACTTAAAACTAAATTATTTAATTAATTTTATGTAATTTTTTAGACTACTTTAATCATACTTAATAATTATTCTTAATAATTTCATACGAACGACTCATTTTTCTGCAATGAAATAAATAGTTTTATATTTACAACATTATAAAACCAATATGGTATCCATGGTATCCAGCTATTTGGTAATGCTAGTACTTTAAATATTGAAATTATCCAAACAGCTCAGTCAAAAATACTGAGAACAATCACTGGTGCCCATGGTATATTAGAAATGAAAGTATCCACCGAGAACTAGAAATTTCTTTAGTTAAATCTCAGAAAAAAATACAATAAAAGTCTTGGCCTGCATGTTAACCCGTCAGCTAGGAATCTCGCACTTCTATCCATTACTTCCCGCCTAAAAAGAGCTGACCGTCCAGTTATTAATTAATATTCCTTAGCTTGAAGTAATAACCGCACCTTTTCTTTAAGTAATCTGATAAAGTTGAGCTGTTCTTAATAAACCACCTAACATTCACTCCAATGAAATTTAACCCATTGATCTAAGTGAGGTTCGTGATATAAGCTTTACTTATTTTATTTTACACAGTTTTATATTGTATACATTATTGCATTATTGTATACATTAAATGGAATTTATTCAGACAGTTATTTTGAAAATATATTTAATCAAAAAATAAGATTATAACCAAAATATACTCACTCCTCTTGCTTATTTAGATAAAAATTTATAAACACCTTAATAAGGAACTTTTTTAATTTTAAAATTTTTTTTCTTTGACCTTATTTAAATAAAAAATTTTCTTTCTCTCTTTTGAAAATATTCAACATTAATTCTTTTTTCTTTTTTTGAAATCAACCAAAAATATATAACAACTCCATTCGGACATTTGCATAAATGACAACGGTTAGTATTTGGAAATTTATTCCATTAAAATTTTAAATTTCATGCAAAATATTTCATTTTTGCGCGTTACTGGTTGCCTTCGCCTCGAAAATCGTAGTGTAAACAGCAAAAAGTTTCTTATTGTCAAGTTTATTTTTGTCGACATTTGTTTGGTTGTTGGCAATATCCCTGTTTTTGTTCCTGCAAAAGTTAATTTCTTAGCTTTGGTAACAACTTGGCTAAACTAAAACCAAAACTCAAAAATTCCAACCACAGGAATAACAATTAGAAAGAACAACAGCAATGCTATGAAAGTCCGCATCCTTGCATATGAAATTTGAATTCCGCTGAAATGAAATACCATTTGCACTCCTATTCCCCTTGGACACAAGTTGCTTTTCTCCATTATGGATACCCGACAGTAATGCTTCCACATTTGTGTTCGGAATAGGTAAGCAATTAGCGTTCTAATCCTGTGTGCCAACTTATCACAACGTTATTATTAAGTTTTGCATTATTTCCGCTCAACCACCAACAAGCCCACTTCCCCTAAAGCAGTTGCTAGGAGTTCTGGGTTTTCAGTATTTGCAGCGAATTTTCATATTTAATTTGAAATTAGTATATGTGCAGAGGCAGAGGAAAACTAAATTCTCCTGTTTGCATGTGTTGGGATTTGTTTAAAAATTCTTAAAAACTAATTGCGAACGTCCAACTTTATTAATTTAAAGATTTATAGAAATTTAATTAAAATGAAACTTTTATTTTTTTAATAATCCATAAAGTGGTAGCCTTCGTTTCTGCTCTCTCATTCGCTATCTTTCTCTCTCTCGCTTTGGCTCCTTTTTTCTGTCTCTTTCTCTATATCCTTATATCCTTTATATATCCTTTATATATATGTAAATGTTTCTATATGTACTTTTATATTTCTCTTTCGATACCTGATTCTCTTTCTCTTAATTCCTGTGTCTTTTAATCACTTTCGCTTTCTCTCTTTCTATATTCTTTATATATTGAACATATGAAGCTTTTGAATTACAAGTCATTAGGTCGGTTATGGTTAGGTTATACCGGCGACCCTAATAATCCACATTGCCCATCCTCTTACTGTGAACCTTTTGCAAAGCTTAAAATATTCTTTAGAGGGAAGTCATATAATTGCTCAAAAAAAGAAACTTCCACAATAGTTAATCGGCGTCGCGTATGCGCTAGGCAATAACAAAGCAAATGTGAGGCACTTTTATCGATCTCTTCAACAGAAATGATTAAACGAGAGATTCAATCTTCTAACATGGTTCACTAATCAATTGTAATCTAGCAAGAAACTTACCATAAGACTAATGTCTTCACGAGACATAAAGATACCTACATATCATTAAGTCCATAAATTATTAAATTACTTAGCGCGGAAAGACTTCAACAAATGTTTACATGATATCAACGATATGCCCAGATTTTTTAGTAGGGCTGAGTGATTAATTGAAGCACCCCGTCTGACTAGCTCGTCTACCTTACAGTTGCCAAAAATTACTGAATGACCGGGTACACATAGTAAAGGAATATTAAACTGCGTAAACATTTTATTTAAAGATGTGTAACAATCAAAAACTGAACTGGACTCAATTGGAATGAACTCAAGGAACTCAAGACAGTTTGACATACTTGTCTGATAGTATGTATATATTCCTATTTAATATATTGTCGAGTTGCAGACAAGCTATAACATAGCTTCCCTTATAGCAATATGATTAAATGCCGTCATAAATTTTCAAACATATGATATTTTTTCCGATTTTTGTATTTTTCTCAGTGAAATTTTAATGGGAATATTTTTATTTAATATAAATTTATCTAGCAGAACAAACCAAATATCATAACAGAGAAGCTGGCACATTATTTTTTATTGTTGATATTTATAACTCTGTGTTTACCTTACTTTACCTTTCTGGAAACCTTTTGATCCAGCATAATCAAGCTATTTTTTATGTGTTGATTTTATCCTTCAAGTTATATTTTTTAATATCTTTTTTTCAACAACTTCGGTTTTTTTTGTTATTTTTTTCTTAACAGAATTTATGGCTGCAATTTTTTCCTTTTCTGCTTAATAGAAAAATACTTGTTTTAATTTTTTATTAAGCAGTACTTTAAAGTCATGGCTTAAATCCTCCGAATATTCTGCCATTCTGTGAAAGTTATTATTTACAGCCATTTTATACGATCTACAAATTCCTTAATTCAAAACTTTCTGATTTATCTTTGCGGGGTTTCCATATTCTTTTAAACCATAAAGGCAAGAATTTTCTTCATTTTCTTTAATTTTAATATAAAAATATTTTTATTTATATTATTAAAGTGCTGAGTTCATAAAATATTGGTGAGCACTTTTTATATTTTGATTAACTTTTATAAAGAAAACAGCAGGACAGCAGCAATTAACTTGTTTAATGAATGTAATTACTCTATTAATTATAATGAAAATGTTCTTAATTAAGGACATTTTGTCTCACAAATTTATACTTATTTTTGTATACATAAATGAAGATATAAATATAAATGTGTATTTATCCTTGCAAAATAAAACGCGACTATTGAGCTGAGCAGTAACGCACATGCCAATAACGATGCCAACTGTGCAATCTTAATGAAAAGCAAGTACTGAAATGAGGAAAATTAATTGACTTACGGCTTAACTAACTGGAAAATAGAATCACTCAAACATAATTAACATTGAATAAATGTTATTACTTTATAAAATTCAAATTATTTTAAATATTTTTTAAACTGAAAGCAGCTGCAATAAATCTCATCTTTTAAAAATTTTGCTTTCCGTTTATGAAAACTGATAAAAATTTAATTCTCGTATAAAGCTTTAAAGATAACAAGGCGCTTGAATTAGATGCGAATATAAGACGGTATACTTAATAAGCACTTAATTAGATTAATTAATGATTAATTTTTATTAAAGGTTTCTTTTTTAAATAATTCCAATAGATTTTATACAATGCAGAATATTTCGTATTAACAAACTTTAAGTTAAGTTAAAGTTAAAGAGGTTGTTTAGAACAGTAGTGAACTACAACAACAAAAATTAATTTTATATTATTTTAATAAATTGAACTTGGAAATATTTCTTGTATTTAATTATTCCTAAATAATTTTTTGTTTTTGAGACTGCAGGTACCAAGAATAGAATTCGTGTCCTGCCAAATTTGAAGCTCGGAGTCAACGCTGATCCTGAACCAACTGACCCAAAGCCGTACTTGACTTTTATGTTCGCACATTTTTCTGGAGTTTTGTTGATTTGTTGTGAAAGTTTTAACAAATTCACTTAAAATTAAAAAGTCAACGATGGGTAGGCATCTGTATGCAATTTGGCCATTTTCCACCTAAAATAAATTAAATACTCCCATAGAGATGGCCCACAGATCTCAGATATCAGTCTTTTGGTAGGTTTTTTTACAAGTTATTGTAGATTAGGAAACCATACCATGTCCTCACCAGCTGTGGAGAGGACGATAAAAGTGCCTTTCATCTACTCTGTTTTTGCCCAGCTCATGCACGAAGATGATTAAACATTTTACGGAACCCCTTCCTTGAGGATCTTGAACAATCACTAGATCTCCCACTAAATAGCATTTTACGTTTCGCCAAAGGTACTAGTGGTTTTAAACCCTGTTTGTGTCACTACACGATAACACAATTGGCCAATAGACTTCATTGAATTCCCTAGAAATTGCCGGTATAACCTAATTTAATAAACTTAAACCCCAAAAGATAATTCTTAGGTCTGAGAAATTAAAAAAGTCGTGGATAGGGGTCATTTTTTAACATTGATGGAGATTCAAAGTTCTGTAGAATAGCATATTCGAAACGACTTTAAGTTAAAAAACTATTATAATATACTTTTATGCTTTATTGAGTTATACAGTAATGGTGATACATAACTAAATTTTTTGGAAAATGGATGATTTTTGCAGAACATTTTTTTTGAAAGTGTTGGCATATTTTTTTGCTTACTTTTCATATACCAATACCTTAATATCTTGTGGCTATTTTCGGTGAAAAAGTTTTCTCATTATCTTTTTTTTAAGCCAGCTTTCTACTACTTTTTTTTTCAACAAAAACGCACAAATTCCTCAGTGCTCATGAGTTCTAACGATTGAATTTCTGCAATTCTGTCTAAAAAACCAATAGATACTTCGCTTTAAATGACGATGAAAGGAGACGGCATGTAATTAAAGGAAAATTTTTTCAACGTAAATGGTCGTAAGATAATGAGGTAACGACATACGAAGAAAAAGGCGAGAAAAAAATTTTATCGATTTTGAGATAAATGACATTTTTCAAATATTAAAGGGGAACCTATGTACAGTACTTATATAAAGCATATCCTACCGTCAAATGAGATGAAAAAAATGTTAAATCTCAAAATGCAAGGGAACAGACTACAAACTTGTCTAAATTTTTGTTTTAACAGATTTAAGGTTGGCTAGAAAGTTGTAAAGGAACATGCAAACATTTTCAAGAATTAAATTAACTTGGATATTCCAAGTATACAAAGTATAAGAAATTTGGGATACTTTTTTAACAAAAACTTTTTAGTTAAAAAATTATATATTTATATAAGTAAATAATTTTAAAATTATATTATTGAAAGATCCGCGAAATGTCAGTGAATAAGTTCGTTATTCATGCTGGGTTACTTAAATTTTAAGAAAGCACTTACAGACACATTTTATCATCTCAATTAAATAAGTCATGTTCGTCGGTATGTCGGTTTCTATTTCATTATATTTGTCTGCCTGTCAATCTATCTATCTGACTACCGATCAGATTAAAAAACTTGAATATAAGATTAGGTAACTCCTTTTTATGCCTAATCTTTACTAATTGTCTTGCAATTTTTTGAAAACAAATTGCTTAAATGAAATAGAGGTAAAAAAAAAATAGTTCAGGTCACTAGAAACCAATTATTTTTAATATTCATATTTCACTTCTGTTCACGTTGACTGTTCTTACAAGAGTATTCAGTTTTGTACTCCTAGACGTCGTCCTTTAACTACACTGGAGTTATCCCCAGTGCCAATTAAAGTCATACTCATCGTTTATTTTAATACTTTTATCAATGCTACTGATAAATAGTTTAGAGAGAAACGAAACTAGATCCCTGCCTAATACTAAAGTATTTCTAAATATATATTTTTTTAAGTTTGTACTTTTAAGACGTCGTCCTTTAACTACACAAGAGTTATCCCCAGTGCTAATCAAAGTCATCGTTTACTTTAATACTTTTGCCAATGCTTCTCTTGAATACTTTAGAGAGAAACCAGATCACATACTTGTCTAATGCCAAGGTATTTCTTAATATTTATTTTTTACGTTTATTTCCTTCAATATGAAGTCCTCTTTCACTGCATTTCCTTCTTATTTTTTTTCGTACTTCATAGAACCTTGAAAGATTTGTTATATTCATTCGCTAATGGATATTTTTTTCACTTACGCTTTTATAGTTTTTGATGAGAAAATTTAATAGGAGTTTTTACTTTTATTTTTTACCGGACACTTCTTTTGTAGAATTCTTAATAAAAAAATATTTAGAATTTTGTGGTTTTAAGACAAATAACCACATTGTTGTGTTTCGTAACAATAAAAAGTGAATATATTCTTTATTGATTTGAAAAAAAAGAAATCTTACTCAAGAAAATTGCTCACAAATTCTAAAGGAAAAATATTTATTTGAACAATTAAAGTCAACAACTTTTTGTTATGAAAATACTAATAAACGATAATGTGCAGTTTTTCTTGGACAAATGAGTTTCAAAAAGCGAAATTGTAAATGTCATAAATTTCAAAACTTTCTCCTTAATTTCACACTAATTCCACACTAAATCCAAAATTGCAGCGATAACTTTTTGTGCAATAAAGTGGAGTAACTTATGCAATTAAAGACAGATTCCGTTCGCCTTCGACTTGAACTACATTGTTTCAATTAAGTACCAGATATTTCAGTTGTGCACTTGCTTCTGCAATTACATAAGTTCCATGTCTGAAACTCGAAAATTTCTTATATATTTTGATAAAAGATAGTTTTTATGTTCAATTTCTTGCAGACCTTGTGACCGTAATTTGCGCGATGCTGAATTAATATCCTGTCGATTACGACGCGTGGAGCCACTCTGTCGCCTGCCTGGCTCAGCGCTGCAGCAATTGGCTATGTGTGGGTTTTACGAAGACTTGGAGAAGGGCGTCACACGTAAGTGCACTTCTAATGGAAGCCAAAACTAAATACAAAAAAAAACAAAATTTAAATTCATTTGCCAAAATTATAAATTTGTTTCAATATAAGCTTTATTCGCTCTCGCAATGTTTACGTTTGTTTGAGTTTTGTGCAGTTTTGGCAGACGGACTTGTTTATATTGTAAACACCTTTGGCTATTTGCCTAAAATTACGCTTAAATAATTTTGAAATATTTTCGAAAGATGTTCCATATTTTGTTGATTGGTCAAGATACAAATGAGCAATTTAATTTTTTTGATTTTTGGTGTACAGTTTTTCGTGCTGGCGAACAAGGACGATTCTGGTATGCTGTTCTAGGCGGTTCTTTGGAAGTGAGATATCATGCACCTGATACTGATGGCAAGGTAAGTCTTTTAATTTTATTCAATAAAATGTATACTATAAAATAAAATAAGTACAGAGATAAAAATTCTTTAATTCTAAGCAAACCTATTAATTTAGTATCTTTGGCCATTGGTATTGGTTAACCACGGTAAATCTATGGCATGCGTGCCACAAGTAGAAATTTTTGTTCTACGTAAGTTGTTCTCATTTGTAGAGTACATAGGGTCATGTGATCAAAATGTGACGACTCTATATATATACAATATATTGCTACCATATCACTGCGATGAGACGTGTGTTCTATCTTCGACCACTATTCCCGAGAAAGTTCACTTTATATAAAATATCATAAACAAATTAGCTATTACGCAATACTTTACTGGTTTTTTTAATTTTTTTTATTTTCCTTAATAATTCTCCTAAGGAGTTTAGAGATTTTCTCTTAATCCTTCATATTTCGTTTTGTACCCAAATGATATGTCGGATCATCTTGTTTCAGTTATCTTCTGATATCATCATATACCGTATTATATGTTTTGGTCCTAATAAGAATCTTGATTTTCATCTAGAAAAAATGCGTCCAATATTGTAAAATGTAGATATGAGTACAGAATGTGATGAAAGAGTATTGTAGATTTGCAAATTGCCCACGCTTAATATTCATAAAGTACATTGTTTCGAAGTCATTTTTTGTGTATTGATTGCATTGCAAGAAATATAAATGCTAACTATTAAATGTAGCATCAGAGAGGTTATGTGAAATTTGGTAATAAAAATAGAATTAACTACCATTCAGCAAAGGTTTTCGTAACTTACTATATCATAACAATTAGTTTATGAATACAACAAACGCTTTCAGGAAGCTTATAGAAATATCTGCAGAACAGAAATAAAAAAATCTTTAGAACAAAAATTTTCTTTCAAAATACACATCGAAATTTTAATTTTTTATCTTTGATTTAGATTCATTATAAAATTTTATTAATATACTAAAATTTTCGCGATAGCTTTTTTTTAGTTTGTTCAAAACTTTTTTTTGTACCTTACTTGGTATAAAACCGCATTTCATACCAATTTAAAGACATTTTGTAAAGGTGTAACAAAAATTATAATATTTTATATCTGATTCATGATTTTCAAAATGATCTTAGTTGAAAAAGTATTTCTTGAAAATAAATCTTCTAATAAACAGGGGTATTTTCATTTTAAAAAAAGAATATCATATAAAAATTCTGCCAAATTGGAGGTTATGTCTTTCAGTCCTAGTGGATCATTTGCATAGCTCACTGCCGTGCAAATATATAACACATATTCTAATACTAATTCACATGGTTAATTCAATTTATCCTATCAAGCAGTAAAATTTTTAATATATAAAGTTTAAAGCTCTCCATTTTCTCCCTCATTCCGGTACTAATGCTTTGTCAAACTTAACATGGGCTCTTGTTGTGTGAAGGGTATAAAATCGTTTTTTTTTTCAAATTAGTAAACAAAAAAAAAGTCACAGCATGTAACGTTGGAAATTTATATTATTTATGAGTGTAAAAAACTTATTTGGCTTGCATTTTAAATAGATTTTTTTGCTTAAAATAATTGCAAAAATAAATTGCAAAATTGACATTGAAGTGCAGTTAAGCTCCATATTAAATGTAGTCAATAAATGACAACAATAACAAATTAAACTTACAAGTCTGCAACTATCAAGTAAAATCGAGTGAAATAAAAAAAAATACTGAAATTAATATCTGAAATTTGTGCGAAATGAAATTCATTCTCGCAATAAGAGCAGCCAAAGAGCAGCGAGGAGTGAGTGCATAACGACAAGCACCGCGAAACCAACCTACTTATGTACGCTACATCCAGCGCATATTAAATGCTTAAAACTATGCCAGACTGGGAGCTGAGCTTAGCGACGTGTAGTGGGGCATGCATATCGTCGGAGCCAAGCACGCTGCTACTGTTCACTTCAAGAGTTCAATTTATATGCAAATACCGTTGTGTCATCAGCAGTGTATTTACATCATAACAGCCAATAACGACGCATCTATGAACATAAAACACTAAAATATGACAACAATAAGCACGGCAATAGCGCAACAACAATTTTAGTGCAATAAAGACATCAACAATAAAAAACCGAAAATGAAACTAAGTAAAAAAATTCAATTGCAAATTTTATTGTTATTTATGCGCCACCGCTGTTTGTGTTTCCTTTCCTACGTCCGTACGTCTGTTCGTCGGTACGTTGGTACGTTTGCGGAATTTCGCTTTGCGAAGTTGCGAAATTTTTTGTTCTCATTTTTCTGTTTTGCAAATGAAATAAGCTTTGCAAACCAAAAACGGATGCGGAACTTTATACCAAATGAATGCACAGATGAAAGCCAAAGTGTGGCAACGACGTGTTTCATGTCAATTACGTACTCATTGACGATCGTTGTTAATTCTAGTGAATTTATGCGTGTGTAAGTGTGTGAGTGCGGGTTTCTGACTGACTACTTCCATTGGAATTTATGCTAAACCCAACACACATGCACATGCCAACTGCAATTGATCAAAAATGATGTGTTTATTACGTTTTTGTCGTGTAATTTGCATCGCAGTCGTTTCATTTTTTTTGGCTTTGTTATTGATACAATACAAATGTTTAGCCGGAATACTAAGCACAATAAATATTTGAGAAGACCTTGTTGAGAAAAAGTATGAAAGTCAATATAATGTTTTGTAAGCAAATTCATGGATCATAAGGAAGCTCTTTTTGGAAAAATGAATTTAAATAATAAAATACGATAAAGCAATGCTGGGACTTTTAATATAACTAAAAAAAATTATTAATAAAAAAAATTGTATACGTATGTTCTATATTTTTCTAGTAAGTATTAATTATTAAATAATCTAAAGTAAACTCTTCGGCAACATAAAAATGTCATCACTCTAGGTATAGCCTCTTCGATAGAAACGTTCTTCACAACATCTTTGGTCCTGTATGAGTTGCCGATGACTACCACAACCAAATGAATCTAGAGCTGTATGAGCTTTAACACGGCATTGATCCAATGGGAGCTGGGTCATGTTGTTAAATGGGATGATGATGCTCTAGCTAAAAGGTTTTTTTTTTATAATTTATTTCTTTAATATCAATCTGTCACTTAAGAATAGACAAAGTACTATATTGAAGTGGCTAAATACTTAAAATTATTGTGGGCTTAAATGGATTGTGCTTAGTAGCACGCCCATCTGTTAAAGTGAGTCACAAAGAAAAAAAAAGATATTTGAAACGGTAGTTATAGTAAGGAGCTGTAGATACAGACCGTGTCTCCGGTGGAGTGTTCAAGTTGAGAGTGTACTTACCGTAATAAATGTATTAGACTGGAGAAGACGAACTCGCAGCAGATGCGTCTGGAGAGGACTGCTGCATAAGACCAAAAGCAGGTAACGGGTTATTAAGATAAATTAAGTAAATAGATGAAAAATATACTTTAAGAAAATGTAGTTGTTTTATGCGATAGTACTCTTGATCGTATTTAATTATAGCAACTTTTCTTATATCTATTTAAAAAAAAAATAGTTCAATCCATTATTAATGTTGTATGATAAATTTAATTGAAAATACCAACGAGAAAATACCAAAATACTACCTATATAAATAATCAAATCAACCATATTAGGGCAATCCACTACGGAACCTGCAAACTAGTATATCTAACGGATATCCAATCTATAGAACTTTAAAGAATAATTACATTTATGCACAGATCAGTTCTCAAAATTTATTTTTTTTCATGTGTGTGCTACTTTATACGAATAGCACATTCTTTCGTAATTATATTAGCCAAGCCAAACCATATTAGAAGCTAAGAGGAAAAGTAGAAAATAAAGACTTCAAAACTCTTGATAACTCAATCAAACACAAAGATTTTTAAAAGTCTATATATATACTTGCTTAGGAATAATTTTATAAATTATATATATGATAACAACAACTAAGTAGATAGATTTACAAACTTTCAGTTATAATTAATTAAGACATATTGTTTAGAAATAATCTCATAAAAAAATTATAAATAAATTGATTCACGAAACTCTAAGAAGAATTTGTTTAGTGATGACGATAGCACTCCTAAGATATTAAGGTAAAATAACATAAAGGAGTTCTAATATGAAATTGTTATCTTACCTTCAAAATAATATGTACTATTCTTCTACTATAGGAATTATATTAGGCTATGTTTCCCATCCTGATTCTACCGAATATGAACTAAGAGATATTAAAAACAGCAATCTTTTAAGTCTTATATATTTTATGTTAAATGCATTATTAAAAATTTCAATATATTACAAAGAATAATGAAAAATAATTGTTTATTAACTGTTTTTTTTTTTTTTGGGGGTATGAGACTCAATTAATATATTAATAGATCAATAACTGTTACTATAACGATTTCTATGTCACCATATTCAACATGTAGTATTATTTCTTATTAAATGAGATACAATTTGAGTAATACAATATAATTCTAAAGATGTTAAACGAAGCATCAAACTGCTATCTAAAGCACGTTTTAATATTTTGTTCTTAATTTACAAGTATAAATTATACTGTTCTTTCCAAATATAGATGGTTTAAATGATATTATATCATATGAGTTATATAATATCTATTTAATTATTAATATTAACATTTAGAACTTATTTTATTTTTGTGAGGTTCTCTAATAATTTCTCCAACTTTTATATGATATTCTATATATATTATTCTTTTAAATATATAGACTTAAATCTTTTTTAAATAAAACAAGTTCTGTTGCAGAGCGAATCATGAAACCGTAGTAATGAAAATCCGACGAATTCAGGAACTTAGTAGAAAAATTAACACTTTCATTTCCATCGGTGACTATATCCACTAATTTAATTAATATTAGTTTTTTTGTCAATAGTGTTTCAATTTTTAATATTGATGGGAGCAACATAATTATTATAATATAGCCTTTTTCTTAACCAAGGCGGGTTTACGTAGTAGTCAATCATATTGAAACATTGGTTCAAAGCGTCTCTGCATAACTGCAAAAATTTTCTGGAAATTTAAGACTTTGGCTTGCATGAATTCATAACCATCCTTTTGTTACCAATTTCAAAATATATTTATTTGAAAATCTCGCCTTAAAAAAGCTACTTAAATTTTTGTTGAAATCTAGAAAATATTTGTTTAAAAACGTGATATTAAACTTAAAAATTTATCGCTTTCTTAAAAACCCTTTAACGTGCAATTTAACATGTGATTAATGAGGATTAGATATTTCAAAATTAACTTTTATTTCGTCAGCAAGGGAAGATCGAGGAATAGTAATCAATGTTTGTCTAAAATGACCTGCTAACAATATCAGTGCACCGCCAAATAATTCTTGATTTTTGTCCTGATTTT
>NC_051847.1:90132467-90137790 GCF_002237135.1 Teleopsis dalmanni | reverse complement strand
AAAAAGGATCAACATACTAAAAATAATTTTTAGAATACAAATGGGTAATAACTTTGTGGGTTATATTAAAACTAGGCAGTTGAGCACATAGAATATAAATAATTTTGACATAAAATATCTAATTCATTTTTAGGTGTAAAACTTTTTACAATTCCTGATTATAGGGTCTCCGATTCCAGTTCATAAAAAACTGAATATATTATTTTGATGCTACATGTGTGATAACTATGAACCACTATTTTAATGTAAATACTGAATTTTTTTATATCGGATTTAAATGCAAATCGAGTAAGTTTTTACGTCTTATAGTCGTTAATATTCAATGCCACATATTAAGTTACCTTTTTTGGGAAAATTTATAATTTTTAGAAAGATATAAATTTAATGAAATTAAAAAATATTTTTATGATTTAAAAATCATTGGCATTTAAGAATTTAAAGGCATTTATATTGCCATTTATTTTTTTGTGAAATAAACAAATATGAACTTTTCTTGACATTATCTAAGAAAATTAATATAAAGAATTCTTATATCAATCCGTTTATATTTTTGCTGAATTATATTTTATTTATAATTTATTTTTTAAAAATATTATGAATTCATTCTCTTATTTATATACTGAAGTATTTACATTGTAGATATATGTAGTGGTGAATGTATTCATATATATTTTATAAAGAAATAAGATACTCAATATTGTATCTAAGCTGAAAATCTCCAAATTTTCACAAAAGTAGAATTCAAAACAGCATGAAATTGTTTACGAAATGTAACTTTTAAATCAGTTTTAACTTTTTCGCCTACGGGGTTTGTATTTTGTGCAGATACAAATGACATGAAAATATATACAGCAAAATATTTCACAATAAAAAATGTTGTCTTTTGGTTTTACATGAATACAAAATGGAAATAAAATGTTGTGACAAATCCCGCATTGTGGTCTGGATGTCGCATTCTGGCATGTGCCCTACCTTAACAATTAAAGTTTCAGTAATAAATGGGACTCATTACGAGGGATGTCAAAATTACAAATTCTCATTGCAAGAAGTGTGGCTGACCCTATTCCAAGTAATTTTTTGAGTTCGCAAAGTACACACTTTGTAGTTTTCCCATTTGCTTGCGCGCTCTTAAGTATTTTGCAGCTACTGAAGGATTTGCAGGATATCACATTAAGCTCATGGCATTTATAAGGATTAGCACATAGAAATCCTATTAATGTCACTCAAATGTTAAACGCCGTAATAAAACGAGTATAAACGTTAATTCATGCCAATATATATTTAAATGTTTGCTAACGGTTGGCTGCTTCCCCATAATTATCTGCTCCTTTTGGTGCGTCGAAGGGAGACGTAATTATTTTCCTTTTTATGAAATCATAACAATCTTTTCCTTTTTCCAAATTAAAATCACATGTGTGACTGTGTAATGAAAATATATACGTAAATATGTTTTATTACAAGTCATTAATTTTGTTCAATGAAATAAAAAATATTTAAGCTTTCAAACGGTGGTAAAAGTATAAAAGGACTTTCGAAAAAATATATTCACTCATTCACATAACAAGGATGTTGTTTGTTTTCATATTAAAATATATCTTTTTATATGTATCTTTTTTATATTCGCTATATATATTCCTTTATATATATATTATTGTTATTGTAAAAATTCATATTCCTTTGGAATTGAATTTGGAATACCTTAGCAACAGAGCAGAATGGATGCTCTACTTATAAACTCATTCATTTTAGTGAATAGGGAGACTAAAACATACTTTTATCTCTCATTTGTTTTATATAAAATAAAATCTCATTATCTACAAAAATTAAATAATTAATAATTATGTGATGTTTTTAATAAACATAATTATTACTTATGTCAATTATTCATTTACTTCATAGATTTTCTACTGCATATAACGGATTAATAAGAGATGGTAATTGTTTGAGGATCCTTCTTTATGGTGCAGGCAAATTAATCTATTGTTGTTTCAAAGTGCTAAACTTCATAAAATATTATCTAAAATTTAATAACGCACCCTGTTAGTATGACAAAAATAAAGTCCATAATTTTCTTCAATTTTTTAACCCATCTGACATCTGGGAAGTAGTAGTAATACCTGATTAAAATTTAAAACCTCATGTGTTGAAGGGTTAATAAAAATTTTTGATACTAAGAAATACGAATTTCATAATCTCCAACTTTGTACTTTGCGAACTCTCCAACCTCAAAAGGCGAAAATTTTCAAATACATTATTAAATCATCTTATTTTTAGAAAAAAACTGAAAAGAACCTCTTTTATCATATTTTTAACACGTTATTAGTACAAACACAGACTTCTAAAAAGAAGATTATTTAGTGTCGAATCCAACCATGATTTGACTAGGTACAAAGATTTTTCGAAAATAGTTGACATCACATCGGCAAAGTTTCTTCGGCATTTAAAAAGAATCGTCAGATAATTTCAAAAGAATAAAAGCGTGTTTAAGAAGTATTTAAATATTATTCTTAGCAAAAAAAAAATACTTCGAAAAAATAATATATTTGCAAGTACAACATGAACTCTGTCTAAATCATCATTTATTGTGGTGGTTTAAACACATTTGTATAGATACTGACGACTTCAAACCTTGGATTCGTCCAAATACAAGTTGTTACTTATATCAAAAATCCACAAAATCTTTTTAATCAATATTAATTATATCTGCATAACGAGACTAATATCATCAGAATATCAAAACATCATGCTACTCATATTTTTTTATAGATTATGGGAAGGATATTAGTTAAACGGGTGTAAGTATCAGCTAGGGTAATAGATGTATAAAAGCCTTGATTTTCTTTTTCTGCGATATGTATAAAATTTTGTAAGAAACACGAATCCACAACTATACTTAGAAAATAAATTGTTCTTCAGCCGCGTTGACAATAACGGATGAAACTAAATGAAATTGGTGTAATAAACAGACAGTTGGATACATTATTCTATAATCTGCCGGCATTACTTCAAAAACTATAATGAAATGACAAGAAATTCCTCTTAATGATGAGCCCCTTTTGAGTGTGACGTGTTCGCAAAAGAATACCAAAACGATGTTAGTATCAAAACGTAGGACAAAACGAGGATCAGAACAAATCGTATTGTTAGATGTGCAATAAGATATAGAAGTATAAGAAAAGCATATATATGTAAACAGTTGGTAACGCCAGTGGTTGAAGTAAAATGTAAGCAGTTGACAATGCGGTCGTAAATAAGGTCGTAAAGTAATCACCGGAAGAGGTAATTCACTTCTGAGTGGTTACGGTAGTTTGTTAATTTTATTATATTTAGTTTAATTAGTTTATTAGTTTGTATCTTGAATTCAAATATATTTTATAGGTAACAGGTAACAGGCTTTACTAGAAGATTTCTTACTAAAATACCGACGATAAATATTTGTTTCCTTTGATCACTTTTTTTTATCAATTTTTTGGCTAAAAATTATTCCTTAACTTTCAAAAAGATCCCTCACTTAACTGATTTGGCTGTTTATACCTTTCGGAAAAATAATTTTACTGATAAAAAGATAATATTTTATTATTTTGAAGAAAGTAAATTCTTAAGTTAACCATACATTTTCATATATGTTTCATATATCGCCAAACACGATTTTTAAAAATATTTATTGTTTTGTTTTTACGAAGTGGAATCGGGGACTGACATGTTGACATATAATATCGACATACACTCAACTTTACATTATAACAATAAATGTCTTTGAACACAACAGAAGATGAATATTTGGAGGAATCTGATATAGCTGTATGGTCGATCTGAGAATTTACTTGATTAAAAGTTAAGTAATTTTTAGGTTAAAAAATTTCTGTTGTAATAAGATATAGAAGTATTCTATTCAAAATGAAGTAATTGTTGTAAGATAAACATAATTTTTAGTGGAAACATTTTAGTCGTAGAAACTAAATGGTTAGTAATGATATTCTGAGGGATATCTACCCCCAAATATCATGATACCCGTAAATAGCAGTAACTAGGTTCTTTGAAGAGATCCCTTCTTAACAGGGCTTTTTCATTTTAAATGCAATTTGTAGTCAATATAAAATAATTACACTTCTGTTATAATATTCAATAAAATGAAAAAGCCAAAATAAACTAATTAATACAAATTAAAAATTTTCCCAATTCCACATTTTTAATAAAAGTGCCCTGCTTTCTTTTTATTTTGGAAGTGTAACATAATATTTGATATAATTTAAAGCGCTAAACAATGCGGGACTGAAACCTATTTTTCTAATGCTAATATTCTCCTTCGTATTAAAGTATTCTTTAGTTCATAAATAAATGGAAAGCACTGTGTCTTAAAAGAAACATATTAGAGATGAAGCTCTATATTGTTTTATTAAAATTTTTTAATATATACCTGGGATATAAAGATATCTTTATAATGTGTTTATGAGTTATATTATCATATTCGGTATTTTTGATCTCAAATTATTAGATTTTAGCACTTTATCCTTGAATAAAACTGTGGTTTACTATCTATTCTCATTTGAAGGATTTTTTCTGGTTCAATCCTATTCCTCAAACAATCGTGAGTTAACCTTTTCAGTTTAAAACAATCGAAAATATTTTGAATTTTTATTTTTTAAACCCAGTAATTAATTTACTTTGCTTTGAGCAGTTTTTGCAGCATCAATAATTCATTTTAATTTTAATTTTTTCTTAATAATCAATATATCAGTATGAGTATATATACCTCTATATATGAATCAAATATTTTCAAACATTATGGAGTAAAGCGAGTCTGAAATCAATTAATTTAGTGCCTCAAGTATCAATAAAAAAAAACTGTTTTTGGTATGCGTTCATTTTAGTTTTGAAAGTTTTTTGCATGCGGAATAATTGAACTTACCGCTTGTCCATGGCAGTTATCCATTCCATCGCCATTTTGTCTGATATCCTTTCAGTTCGCTTTGCCGCTTAAATAAAAAGTTTGCTTTGTGAAAATTTAAAATGCTTTGTGCACAAATGAAATCTCTGCAAAAATATTATTTCTAATTCCAAAAAATCGAATCCACAAAAAAATGCCGATTCAAATCCTATTTATTTTGGGCTGAAGTTGTTCCAGTTTGCAGTGCGCACCTCGTGCGTGACGACTCCAAAAAGTTAAACTGAATTCCTTTTTTTGTTTTTTGTTCACAACGAAAAGAAACTTTGTCTCAAAACAATTTAAGTTATTTTTTCTGATATTTTGTGTTATTTTTCTTTCGGTATTTTTTCTGATATTTCCTCAGGCTGAAATAACAGCTCTGCCACATTTAAAGCC
>NC_051847.1:90127926-90132367 GCF_002237135.1 Teleopsis dalmanni | reverse complement strand
ATTTTGAAACCTCATAATATATTCAAAAAAAATAGGAAAAAAACTTTAAAGGTAATTTGTTAAATTGTTAGAATTACAAATTAAAGTAATTAAATAATAACATCAATTATAATGATATAAGTGGTCAAACTCAGATAGACAGAGAATTTAAAAACAGTAAATAGTTTTGGCTTTGCCAAAGCTTAGATACCCTTTATACAAAACTTTGAATCTACAATCAAAACACAATTAAAAAAGGAACAAACGTGCATTTCAAACGACTAAAGGAACATGAAAACGAGGCTCTATGGGGTCTATAGGCTCAGTAGACAATTATAAAGTAAAAACTAGCATGATTAAGAGGATTAAGGTAATGTCTTTGACTAATATTAAATAAGTACATATGGTAAAAACCAAATCCGTGTTGGTAATGTAGTTAGTGTCAGTTCCAGAAGATAATATATTATTTTGAATAAAATAAAAAAATAAAAAATAATATTTCCACGGAGTAATGAAATGATGAATTTCCTAGTTATTTTTTGAGTACATGCATTCTTAATTAATAAAAAAAATTATGAACTTTATTTCTTATAATTAAGTCATTCATTGAACATGTCGCACTGCATACGATGCATCATATGCAATGGAATGTCTTATGAGTTGCCAACTAAATTGAAATCAATACGAAGTAGTCTCCTTCACTTTGTCGAAGCATGCAGTTCCGCTTAACTTAATTTAAGTACATAGAGTAAATTATGCAAAACTTAATGTGCTAGCTAGGAGCACTAAAAACACAAAATATATCAAAAAGTGTCAGGTAAAAGCATTAAAAAAATAATTTATTAAATACTTTTATGTAAAATTTTAAAAGTTTTCAAAAAGTTTTAGTTAACAATTTGCCTTAACTAGTTTATGTGTTCTTCATTTATATGAAAATGAAAACCATTTTTTTGCTATTATTTATTCTTCATTGGAGAATGTTTCGAAATTCTTTTAATATACTTTTAATATATATATATATATATTTTGTTTAAATTAAAAGAACAAAAAAAAAAAATTACCTGTCCTATGTGGCATGTAAAACAAAAATTTCTTTGAATATAAGAGTACATAGAATATATAACCATTAATTAGTATTATTTAGCTTAGTAGGTACATCTCTAGGGTGCCATAAACAAAAATGTTTGAAATATATTTTATATGAGTTCATATAAAAAACATTTTCAGACCACCGATTGCAAGTGGAAGTTTTAATTGTTGACCAAAATACGAAAGCATTGTTCTCACCGCAAGCAAATTTTTCAAAACTTATAAAGGATATTGCATTTGGCAACAATAAATTCAGAATTATTATTTAAAAACATAAATCTGTGCAATAAACAAAATATTAAAAGTAATTTTATTTACTCACATCCAATAAAATTGAAGCCTTTAGGCAAATGATTTATGCAATTTCGTTTGAAAATTTATTTTCCTTTTATTTGTTCATTTAGAATGGGTGCTTCAGGAAAATCCTTTAAGTGTATCGTCGCACAAACCCACTTTAAGGTTGATCAACTAAAATTAATTAATTAAACAAATATTATTTAAAGAAAAAATAAATAAGAGTATTAGGATAAATTAATTTGATTTTATTTATAAATTAGTAAAATTGGATTACAAATTTATGCAACTATTGAACTAAACTGGAAATGAGTTGGAAAATAAAAACTAATTAGAGTAATGTGTTTTATAATAAATAAATTTTGGTGTTAGTCATAATATAAAATCAATTACTAAATACAATTATCAGTATTAAAATTTTCTAATATTGAAATAAAATCATACATAATGAGGATTAAGCGAACCGAGCCAAAGAAATATTTATAGGTAAGGATTGTAAGCCGTTGACTCATAATTTTTAATAACTAAACTCTATGTTCAGAAAAAATAATTTCAGTACTCTGTGTATTCTAACGCATAAGAAGTGGAGATACCTTTATTATAATAAGCGATTTAATAAGAACCATATTACTTTTTGAAACCCAAATTAATATAATAATAATAGCGATAATAATATCCTTTAAACATATAGTATTAATCTTTAACTTATTTTAGCCTTTGCGACACAAATAATTAATTTAGTCTAAAACTAATATTCTGTTAATTAGCAAGATTGTCAACAAAATCTAAGATATCTAAAAATAAGATCTGAGATACATATGTTTTTGTTAATAGAACTAACCTCACGTAAAAGACAAATATCCAAAACTACATATATGTAAAAAGTGATGAGGATTAAGTGAACCGAGCCAAAGGAAGAAAAAATAGAAGAATAAAAAAATATAAAAAAAAAAATAATAATAATAATAAAAATAATAATAATAAAAAAAAAAAAATAAAAAAGAAAAATAGAAGAAAAAATTGCGTAAAAAACAAAAACACGGTAACTACATGCTTCATTTTATATTATATTTTATTTTATGGGTTAATAGTTCGATATACATATCTGTGTGTCGTGGTTAAATGATTTAAAAGGAAATTGCTTTGGAGATTCTTACAGAAAAGAAATACCTGTGACTGGAAACATAGTTGGTCAACAAACTTGATTTAACAAAACATAATATATTAAAAAAATGGCCGCCAATAATTATATTAAACGAAGAGTCACTTCAATTAATAAATCAAGAAATCTAATAAAAAATATAAATTAAATTAAAAAATATAAGTGTAATTGGTTGTGGCACAACTTAAGGAAATATGTTCAAATAACATACTTTAGGTGGTAGACGAGTCCTCATGCTATACTTAATCATATTGAATGGATCTAAGGAAACATTCAAATAATTATAGCGTTAAACAATAAATTGAGAATAATGGAGATTCTTTAATAATAGTTCGTGTCCTTCTTGAAGAACTTAATGTATTTTGTTTTTAATTTGAGAAAAATAGACCGATATGAATACAAAATAATACAGAATATATATAGAATAAAATCTAAATATATAGACTACTATATAATAATAAAAACAATAAGGAAAACTATCATTTTCAATTCACATCAGCTTTTTTCAACAATTAAAAATAATTAAAAAAGAGCTCACAAGTATTCTCAATATATTTCAGAATAGTATTTTAGAGTAGAGTAATATTTACTCTATATTTTATATTAAATAATCACAATTTTTGAAATTTTCCAAAAAAATGTTTCACATTTGTCTGAAAACATACTTATGCCTTAACTACAGGAAAAATTTTATTATTATAAATAATTAATTGAATTAAATATATAAATTTAAAATATCTATAATAAATCAGTTTATTTATTCTATGGATGGTTTATGATTTCGTTGTAATATAACAGTGCAAGTAAATTTATTATTAACATTTGTGAATTAACATTAAAATTAATTTTAAATTTAAATTTAATAATTTTAAATTTATTATTATCATTTGTGAGTTAACATTAAAATTAATTTTAAAGTTAACTAAGACTAAGGAACTGGACTATTAGGTCTTTCTCTCTGTAAGTTAATTTGTTAATGAACTTTCACGACAAATTAATAAAACTTCAAGCTTGAATATACAAGTCAAGTACGGCTTTGGATCACTTTGGTAATGAACATCAAATCTGAGCTTCAACTTTAACAGGGCATGAGTTCAACCCTTGGACTTGCAGTCTCAAAAAATTATTTACGAATAATTAAATATAAAAAATAATTCCAAGACCAATGATGATGGGTATTTGACTATATTCGAAACCACTGTGTGGTCAGCTGAAAATTCAATTAATTAATAAATAATAAAATTTTATTGTTAGGGATTTACTACTGCTCAAAATACCTCCTTATTAAAATAATAGTTTATATTAAGGGACATGGTTTAAGGGACATTGTCTTTGAAATAAAATTATTTATTATATTATTATTATTAATATTTTATTATTATTATTAAAGTAAAATTCCTGAAAGTTTAAAATAATTTTAGTATTCACTCAAGAATTTAATTAACTCAAAAGAGAATTGACTAAATAAATAGGGAAATATGCGTCATGGGTGAACATAACAATAAGTCACATTAACCTGATGACTAATACAAAGGATTTACTAAACTCAGCTAACTGAGCTAACAAGGAAAATTATTCATAATTGCACATTTTGTGTTCCAGGAATTTTGAAAAGTTGGGGATTGAAATTTGCTGAATTTGCAGAGCGTAAGCTAAAAAGCTTAAGCGTATCATTGATTGTCAGAGAAATAGAAAAACATTTAAAATGACAAAAGTGTCTGAAATTTGTTTTGCATAAAGCTGTTTTCCATATTGATTGACATACGCTTATGAATGCAAATTTCCTTCTATTGACGCACCAACGCCACATGAGCCACATGAGCCACATCAAGTTGCTGCCACATTTGCCAATCATTTGCGCAACACAAAACATACAAATGAACCAATGAGCATATGAACACTTGCACCATGCACCAT
>NC_051847.1:90117000-90127826 GCF_002237135.1 Teleopsis dalmanni | reverse complement strand
AAAAAACAATGGAAAAAAATATTGAACAAAGAGTTTGCATCAAATTTTGTGTTTCGAACGAAATTTCGTGTGCAGAATCGTTGCGAATGCTACAAAAGGCTTATGGGTAATCAGTTTTATCGAAAACTCAAGTTTATGAGTGGTACAAAGCCTTTCAGGACGGTCGTACGACCGTCGAAGACATGCCGCGTTCTGGACGACCTTCGGCCTCTACCACCGACGAAAACATTGAAAAGGCAAAGGAAATCGTGTTCCAAAATCCTCATGTGAGTGTTAGAGAGATAGCACGAGAGCTAGGCATCGGTCGTGAGAGCTATCCGCCGTAAACGGCCTCAATTGTGGAAGGATAATTCATGGATTTTTCATGACGATAATGCTCCCTCGCACCGAGCCAACATTATCAACGATTTTAAGGCCAAACATTCAATAAATACCATCAAACAGCCACCGTATTCACCTGATCTTGCACCGTGTGACTTTTTCCTGTTTCCCAAACTCAAATTACCACTCAGAGGAACGCGTTTTGAATCCATAGAAGACGAAAAACAGAATTCGCAGAGGGAACTCAAAGCCATACCGGAAAGCGCCAATAAAAAATTTTTTGATGATTGGAAGAAACGTTGGCATTTGTGTATCGCTTCTAATGGAGCATATTTTGAAGGAGATAAAATAAATATTGATGAAGATTAAGAATTTTGCGTTTTATTTAAAACTTTCCGGAAACTTTTCGGTCACAATGTATGAGTATGAGTACTAAGTATAACGCTTTTTATAATTATTTTTTTTAAAAGACTTCTGTTTTTCTGAGCTTTTTTTCGTTTTATCCAGTAAATGAGATTAACTTGACATTTTTCTTTGGAATAAAGAATTGTAATTCAAGCAGTTGATAATGAAATTTATTTTTTATGGGTCGAGATTTTAGTTTAGTTTAATAGTTAGACACCTGCGTACTTCTTTTCTTACTTATTTATAACTATACCAATACGATATAAAAACGGTCGAATTTCTTTGGAATATTTTGATATATTTGGATATTGTGTGATAAATTACCTAAGAATATTTAAAGCTCTATGCGGTTCCTTTAACTTAAGTTTTTTCTTTTCAGTCTGAAGTTAAATATTTTACTACTTTAATATTTTTCAAATAAAATTATTTATAAATTTATTATTTTTCGAGTATTGCAAAATACCCAGCATTGGTGTTCTTCTTCTATTTGAAATATTTCTTATATATAATTATTCGTAAATAATTTCTTAAGATTGCAAGTACCAAGTATGGAACTCGTACCCTTCTGAAGCTCAAATTTAAAGCTCAAATAAAAAAAATACAATACATACTATATATTCAGAGTTGCCAGATTGCAGACTTTTTATGACATAACACATAATATAAAGTTTTGATCAAAGAAATAAAAAACGTAGGAAATGAGTGTCTATTTTTAACATTAACCGAGATTTAGGATGTCAATGAAAAGTTTATTCAAAATAACGTTCAGCCAAGGACATCCAATAACTTACAAACTGTTTGTTTAAAAAACTTACGAATAGTTAGCATACTAATGTTTTGTTTATTAGGTCTTCTTTTTATTAAATTAATTTAAAACAATTTGAAGTAGTACTAAAATATAACTTCTATAAATATATTATAAATTATAATATATATAAATATAATATAAACATATTATACAATTATAAACATTATATGAGGCAACTTCATATGAGGCAACTTCTATGTTACCTTCATCTCTTTCTCTGAGTATGCTTCGTTGACTATCTAAATAAATGTTTTTGACATATGTATCTTTGTCATATTACTTGATAGCAATCTTAATCTCAAATATAATGATAGTAATAATAATTTTGTTGGGGATGTAGTTTCGTAACTATTGATTTGCTTCCTTTTTTTGAAATACCCGCTCTATGTTTAGTATTATTTTCTCGTATGAGTCCGACTTTTTGTGACGTGACCTTTGAGAAATATATGCAGCTAAATATATAAATATATTATTATTTCTCAATTGAAAAAATTAACTATATGCAAATCATTAAAAAATTCTCTCTAAATAATGTTTCTTCTATGTCATTGTAAATTCAACCAATAATTATTAGTTTCAGAAAATAACAATAATAAAATTAAATTTTTTCAATTTTTTAAAAATAAAAAAATTAAGTTTCATTTCCTATTTAAAATAAATATTTTATATTTTTAGTTTTTGTTTAGTAACTACTCTTAGGCAGTGTGCGAGTTCAAGTAAATTGATGCTAGAAATCGCACGAACTCAGGCTCTGAAAAGACTTTTCAAAGTACCATGGGACATTAGGACGAATGACATCCTCAGGGACCTCAAGATTGATCCCATCAAAAAATGCATAAATGATAAAGCCCTGAAATTATTTACGGAAACTGACAGACTTACCAACACCGCGTTATCAAATCTCAGAATGGTTACAGGCTCCTCGGGGAGGTATGCATATCTGAGGTCAATTATTGTTTAATCTGATGAAGTGATAAACATTTATCCAGTTAAGGCATAAAGAGAGGTTTTGAAAATACCTCGAGTTAAGAAAGAGCAAAAGTGCTCAAGTGCACTAGCTCAAAGAGCTTCAACATAATTAATTGAGAGAAATAATAAATTATGTCGGTATGGCAGGAAATGTTGTTATTTACCACAATTTTAGGTAGGGTGAATTATATAAAAATTAGGTAAATTGGGTGTTACCATTGTGAAAATGTTATATGATGTTTAATAAATAAATAAATAAGTAAATAAATATTTATGTAAGAGAGTGCAGTGCAAAAAGTCCCTAGGAAATTTCAATTTACTCGAACTCGCACACGGCTTTAGTATAAAATTTTTTAAGTGACATTTGTGTAATATTAAAGTATTGCTTTTGTTGGTTTTAAAAAAGGAATTTAATTTGAATTTTTGAAAATTAAAAATATTAAGCCTTATTTCCTATTAAAAATAAACATTTTATGTTTTTTTTAAGTCACATTTACGATATACTAAATTCGTTTTTCACATATAATTTCCGAGTTAAATTTTATTTCACATTTTTTTCATTTGTTTATGTTAACAATTATTAATAATGTTAACTTACTCGTATATTCATTAATATTTCATAGTGGAAATTTCAATTACTCTATAAATTATTGAAATTTAAAAACTCCAATGCAAAAGGTATAGGAATTACATGTATTTTATATTGATTCATTTTAACTGAATTAAATGCATTTTTGTTTCATTTTTGAAACGAAAAAAATGGCAATCGCCAGGACATCCAGGACATTTTTATTAAATAAATTATTTACACATGTTTTTGCTTCAGGCGGTCGATAAAATTTAGGCGCACAAGTGGCGTTTAATGTTTAAACGTTCGACCGACGGCGTTTTTGGTCGGAGTTAATGTTCTACTTTGTTATGTCCTGCCTAAGGATAATAAATTTAAGCATAATAAGAGCGACTCATTTAAATGCTTCTCAGAAATTTTGCTAATTAGTAGCGGGAACTGCCCATAAGTCATAGCATGGAATTTTTAGTCATTTAGATACTTGTTTACTTTAATACAAGTACTTGCCAGCGTATACTATTATATATAGAATTTTGTAATAAATCTGCGGAAAATATTATAAAAACAAAACTAAAATCCTTGAAAACATTTATTTAAGAACAAATCAACTTTCTGATAGAATAAAAATTTTATGATAAAAATTTTTTTTTTACTAAAATCCGAATTTTCAACTCGAGCTCTCTTTAATACAATGCAATTAAGAGGATATTACCTGGTGATTCACTTTATTTAAAACGAAGTGAATCAAATCTCTTTAAAAATTACGTTTATTTAAAGTCAAATATGGTGCAAAAATGAATATATATAAAAAAGCGCTATATGCAACAATAGTACAACAATAGCTTTATTTTTCCTTAATTGCATTTTTTTAATTTAATTTTTTAATTAAATCGTTCATGTAAAATTTTCAGCTATAGGATTAAACCCTTTAGCTGCCAAACCCTACCAAATTAGAAATATAGACATACGGTTCTAACACCAAATTGAAGTTTTGTCAATTAGTTGTTGTTTCACCAATGAATATAGTTGCTATATTACAATTGTTTTTAACCAGTTTAGTAATTTCAATCTATCTAGATTAATAAACAACAAGTACATATTATAAAAAGTTATTGGAGAAATATACTATATGTGTGAGAAATATATATACTATACCTTCTGCTCAAAAAGTACCCGAATTTTGTAAAAAAAAACACAAATTTTAATTTTATTCCAAATTTATTTCATCTCCTTCAAAATATGCTCCTCCTAAACCGATACATTTATGCCAATGCTTAACTCAATCTTCCATACACTTTTCGTAGGCAGGTATGGCTAAAAGCCTTCCTTCAACGAATTCTGTTTTATCGATTCAATCGACTTACCAAGAAGGGACAATTTGAGTTTCGGGAACAGGAAAAAGTCGCACGGATCCAGATCTGGCGAATATGGTGCCTGAGCGATGACAGTGGTGCCGTGTTTGGTCAAACAATCGCGTACAATAAGAGCTGTGTGCGATAGAGCATTGTCGTGGTGAAGAATCCAATTGTTGACTTTCCACAAATCTGGTCTTTTCTTACGGATGGGCTCACACAAATAGCGCATAACGCCGCGGTAATATTCTTTATTGATGGTATGACCCTCTGGCAAAAATTCGTAATGAACAACACCGCTGCAGTCGAAAAAAACAGTGAGCTTAACTTTAATGTTCGAGCCACTTTTGCGCGGTTTTTTGGGTTTTAGCTCGTTTTTGAAGTGCCATTTGCTCGATTGTTGACTGGTTTCGACTCATAAACCCATATCTCATCACCTGTTATGATGCGTTTCATGAATGTAGAGTCGTTTCCATGCTCAAAAATCATTTCTTCACACACGTTCTTTCAGTATTCTTTTTGCAAAAAATCAATGTGTTTCGGTACAGCTTGAGCTGCAACGCGTCTCATGCCCAATATATCATGTGGAATATGGTGAACGGATCCATTTGAGATGTTTAAGTCACGAGCATACGACGATCTTTCAGCACATTTTTTTTGATTTTTGCCACGTTTTCTTCGGTATTTGATGTTGATGGACGTCTAGAACGAGGCAAATCTTCGATCACTTCACGACCCTCTTTGAATGATTTATACCACTCGTATGCCTGTGTTCGAGACAGAGAAGAGTCCCCGTAAGCTTTCTGCACCATTTTCAATGCTTTAACACATAAAATTTCGTTCAAAACACAAAATTATACTAACCCCGATGCCCTTATTGACCCCGATGCCCTTAAAGTTGCCAAGAAAAGAAGAACTATTCTAAAAATTATTTAAAAAATGACTTCACATGTATCATAATACTTGTTAAACCATTTAGTTTTCCAAATGTAGTTAAGCTGATTCGATAAGTCTACTTTTGCAAATTTCGCCAGGATGCGGAAGAAATGGTCCTCTAGACATTTGAGTTGCTTCGTCTGTAATCCTAGGAAAAGACATATATTGTGTTGAAGCATTGGTGGCAACTCCTGAGCAATCTACTTATTATAATAGGTATGCCACTGTTGAAGCATTGACGGAATTTCACAGGTGTGGTCTATGAATTTTAGATCCACCGTAGGTGGATTTGAGTTCACTATTTCAAACTAGAAGTGTTGTCTAATGATAATTTAATTTAATTATGGTGAACCAAAATAAGTTTCGTAGTTTGATTTCCAAGGGTTTGTTCAAAATGCAAGTTTTTGTTTCCATTTAATTTATTGTGTATTGGGCATTGCAACAGTGGTACGACTAGATTGTTCAGTATTATATCTGAAATGAATGAGTTTTAAATTTTGTTTTATTCGCGTCTTTTATCCACAAAATTATAATGCACTTCAATAACATAATGTACTTTTATAACATACTTCTATAATTTTTCCGATGCTATGTTTAGATTATGATGACTGTTGATACTTCCGAAGAAGAGTGGGTGATTTGTTGAACAGAGAAAAATAAATCGTTGGACTCTTAATGTTATATTGAGAAACTTTGGCTTCTATGTCATGGGCTTATGTGAACTCTTCACGTAATACTGTCTCACTAATACTGTCTAAAATGATATAAAATAATGTTAATACTATATATATATTTTTTCTGACATCCAAAAATGGTTTATTGTAAGCAAAAATGTACTTGTCAATTTTTAATTAATTAATTAAAGAGATGCTTTTTAATTAATTAAAAATGAAATTATATTATAATGCATTACTATTTAGTCAATATAGTAATGTATAATAATTGCAATGAAATATTAAATTTAAATTTTATTTAAATGTTAAACAAAAAATACACTAATTTAATTTTAAATTCGTTTTTCAATTGTTAAAATTCTCAGATTAAACTTTCATTGAGATTCAATTTTAAATTATAATTAATTAAAAATTTTTTTTTTAATCATGGAAGATATCCAAATGATAAATACGTGCAAATGATTGAAATTCGCAAGGATAATAATAAATCTACGTGCGGATTATATTACTCACTTTATTAATTTTATTTTTAATGTTTTCATTAAGGAATCGGGTCGATTGTCAATTTGCAATATCATAATTCATTCATCATTCTTCATTATTATTTATACAAAAGTTGTTAATGCTACTTTAAATTTAAAATACGAAGATGAGATTTGTCGAATTTAATGAATTAATGAAGATCCTTTGCAAGAACTTAACACTTTTGTTAGTTCCTTGAATCATCTAATTAAAGTACGTGTAACTTCATGTCAAAGAGACATATTTCATTTCCATGGAAAGACTTTCCTATTAAACATGACCTGGTTTTGCAGCAATTTTCTATACAAATATGGCAGGTGTTGATTTCCATGAAACTTTGAAAATTTTTCTTCCACTTGTTTTTGATTTATTTGACATGCTATTCTGATTCACAAAAGATCTATGTCAATAAGATAATTTGAGTTCAATGAACTTGTCGGCTATTTTATACGATTTAATAGACTTGCCTTAAATCTACCTACGTAAGAATAAAATACAAATTGTAAATGAAAAAATACAATAATTTGATGTTATCATACATACATTTAACGAAAATTATTCGAGTAATGTTATTATCCTAATGTTAAATAATATTAATAATATAATAATAATATAATAATATTATTATTTCTCTACTTGACACAGCTCGGTACAGCTTAGTTTGCCTTTTTGTATAATTATTAAATATATGTGGTCTTTGTACTTTTTTCTTCCATCTTTTTTTTAAAAAATTTATAAATTCTATTAAACTAAACTTTCATTTCAAATTTTGAGCAAATATGTATTATTATATATATTTAATATATTTTAATTAAAAATGATATTTTCTGACTAAAGGTTTGTGGGAAAATGATCTGAAACGACCGCTTTAGAAAGATCAAAGATAATTACCCTAAAATACAATCAAATAATTGTAGAAATGATAAATTAATTAAAGGAAATCCTATTATACGTGGTTATGAATGTGGATTAAATTTCGTAACTCAGTTCGATGTCATAATTAATCCTGTGAGTAATGCTCCTGGCTGAAGCCATCATTTGCAGTGCGAGTACATGTCGAACGCATTTTATTATGTCACAAGGACTCGTAAGCTTTTGCGTAGAAACGCTTGTTCCCTCCTCGTTGTGTTGCTGCGGTTGTTTTAAGTTTTATCTTTATTTTTGCACTGTCACCGAAAATGTGTGTCAGGATGGCATAATATTTCGTGTTCCCAGTGTGCAGCCACTGTTTGTTATCCTGTCAGTGGTGGGCACATGAGTAGATGTACATGGTGCATGGTGCATGGTGCATGGTGCAAGTGTTCATATGCTCATTGGTTCATTTGTATGTTTTGTGTTGCGCAAATGATTGGCAAATGTGGCAGCAACTTGATGTGGCTCATGTGGCTCATGTGGCGTTGGTGCGTCAATAGAAGGAAATTTGCATTCATAAGCGTATGTCAATCAATATGGAAAACAGCTTTATGCAAAACAAATTTCAGACACTTTTGTCATTTTAAATGTTTTTCTATTTCTCTGACAATCAATGATACGCTTAAGCTTTTTAGCTTACGCTCTGCAAATTCAGCAAATTTCAATCCCCAACTTTTCAAAATTCCTGGAACACAAAATGTGCAATTATGAATAATTTTCCTTGTTAGCTCAGTTAGCTGAGTTTAGTAAATCCTTTGTATTAGTCATCAGGTTAATGTGACTTATTGTTATGTTCACCCATGACGCATATTTCCCTATTTATTTAGTCAATTCTCTTTTGAGTTAATTAAATTCTTGAGTGAATACTAAAATTATTTTAAACTTTGAGGAATTTTACTTTAATAATAATAATAAAATATTAATAATAATAATATAATAAATAATTTTATTTTAAAGACAATGTTCCTTAAACCATGTCCCTTAATATAAACTATTATTTTAATAAGGAGATATTTTGAGCAGTAGTAAATCCCTAACAATAAAATTTTATTATTTATTAATTAATTGAATTTTCAGCTGACCACACACAGTGGTTTGGAATATAGCCAAATACCCATCATCATTGGTCTTGGAATTATTTTTTATATTTAATTATTCGTAAATAATTTTTTGAGGTTGCAAGTACCAAGGGTTGAACAATTGACTCAAAGCCGTACTTGACTTATATATTCGAGCTTGAAGTTTTGTTAATTTGTCATGAAAGTTCATTAACAAATTAACTTACAGAGAAAAAGACCTAACAGTCCAGTTCCTTAGTCTTAGTTAACTTGAAAATTAATTTTAATGTTAACTCACAAATAATAATAATAAATTTAAAATTATTAAATTTAAATTTAAAATTAATTTTAATGTTAACTCACAAATGTAAATAATAAATTTACTTGCTCTGTTATATTGCAACGAAATCATAAACCATCTGTAGAATAATTAAACTGATTAATTATAGATATTTTCAATTTATATATTTAATTCAATTAATTATTTATAATAATAAAATCTTTCCTGTAGTTAAGGCATAAGTATGTTTTCAGACAAATGTGAAACATTTTTTGGAAAATTTCAAAAATTGTGTTTATTTAATATAAAATATAGAATAAATATTACTCTACTCTAAAGTACTATTCTGAAATATATTGAGAATACTTGTGAGCTCTTTTTTAATTATTTTTAATTGTTGAAAAAAGCTGATGTGAATTGAAAATGATAGTTTTCATTATTGGTTTTTTATTATATAGTAGTCTATATATTTAGATTTTATTCTATATATATTCTATATTATATTAGTTTTAAACTAAATTAATTATTTGTGTCGTAATGGTGAAAATCAGTTAATCAATTATTATTATATATTAAAAAGGATATTATTATCGCTATTATTATTATATTAATTTGGGTTTCAAAAAGTAAAGCTGATATTGTTCTTATCAAATCGCTTATTATAATAAAGGTATCTCCACTTCTTATGCGTTAAAATACACAGAGTACTGAAATTATTTCTTCTGAACATAGAGTTTACAATGCTTACCTATAAATATTTCTTTGGCTCGGTTCTCTTAATCTCCATTATGTATGATTTTATTTCAATATTACAAAATTTTAATACTAATAATTGTATTTAGTAATTGATTTTATATTATGACTAACACCAAAATTTATTTATTATAAAACACATTACCCTAATTAGTTTTTTATTTTTCAACCCATTTCCAGTTTATTTCAATAGTTGCATAAATTTGTAATCCAATTTTACTAATTTATAAATAAAATCAAATTATTTTTATCCTAATACTCTTATTTATTTTTTCTTTAAATAATATTTGTTCAATTAATTAATTTTAGTTGATCAACCTTAAAGTGGGTTTGTACGACGACACACTTAAAGGATTTTCCTGAAGCACCCATTCTAAATGAACAAATAAAAGGAAAATAAATTTTCAAACGAAATTGCATAAATCATTTGCCTAAAGGCTTCAATTTTATTGGATGTGAGTAAATAAAATTACTTTTAATATTCCGTTTATTGCACAGATTTATGTTTTCAAATAATAATTCTGAATTTATTGTTGCCAAATGCATTATCCTTTATAAGTTTTGAAAAATTTGCTTGCGGTGAGAACAAGCATTATATTTTGGTCAACAATTAAAACTTCCACTTGCAATCGGTGGTCTGAAAATGTTTTTTATATGAACTCATATAAAATATATTTCAAACATTTTTGTTTATGGCACCCTAGAGATGTACCTACTAAGCTAAATAATTCTAATTAATGGTTATATATTCTATGTACTCTTATATTCAAAGAAATTTCTGTTTTACATGCCACATAGGACAGGTAATTTTTTTTTTTTGTTCTTTTAATTTAAACAAAATATATATATATTAAAAGTATATTAAAAGAATTTCGAAACATTTTCCAATGAAGAATAAATAATAGCAAAAAAATGGTTTTTATTTTCATATAAATGAAGAACATATAAACCAGTTTAGGTAAATTGTAAACTAAAACTTTTTGAAAACTTTTAAAATTTTACATAAAAGTACTTAATAAATTATATTTTTAATGCTTTTACTAGACACTTTTTGATATATATTATGTTTTTAGTGCTCCAAGCTAGCACATTAAGTTTTGCATAATTTACTCTATGTACTTAAATTAAGTTAAGCGGAACTGCATGCTTCGATAAAGTGAAGGAGACTACTTCATTATTGATTTCAATTTAGTTGGCAACTCATAAGACATTTCATTGCATATGATGCATCGTATGCAGTGCGACATGTTCAATGAATGACTTAATTA
>NC_051847.1:90088755-90116900 GCF_002237135.1 Teleopsis dalmanni | reverse complement strand
ACCATGATGCCACCAGTGTGTAATCCACTTCTTTCTCTTGTTAATTGATCAATAATGATCATTAAAATGATCAATAACTAAACGAATTGCTTGCTCAATAGCCGATTATGTTGACCGTAAATAGACGAACTACTTTATGAACTTCGCAAACAGATTCATTTATTTCAAACTAAATTTCTACAATTTGGAAGTGTTGTTCTAGTGTTAAACGATTCATGATGAACTGCCAAGACACCCTGCAGAGAAATGTCAATGCAGTTAGACATTCTCAGCTATTAAACCATAGTTATCGATATCGCTAATTCTCATGCAGCTAAAAAAACACCCGATATATTTGAAATTTAAAAATTTAAAAACTTTACATAATCTACATATATTTAGAATTGTATAGATTTTATTATTCTTAGATAGTATTATCGAGGAAAAGTTTTCCATTTGATACCACCTTTTTGAATACGTTATTGCAATAAATTCTGTTACAAATATGGCCAATAAGAGTTATAGTCTCTGAAGTTTATAGCCACATAATAAATATTTAAAGAAATATCTATTAGAATTCAATAGTTTTTATTGTTTTAAGATTGTATTGTCAAGGGAAACATTTCTATTTGATACCACTTGTCTGAATACACTACAGTCATACCACGAGCTCCTAAAACCTGGTGAAACCGTCAATGCTGATCGCTATGAACAACAAATGATAAATTTAAACCATGTATTGATCGAGAAATGATCAGAATGGGCCAGAAGACACGGCAAGGTAATTCTGCTTCATGACAATGCACCTGCACACAAAGCAAAACGGGTTCAGGATGCAATCAAAACACTTGGCTGGGAGCTGCTACCCCACCCGCCGTATTCACCAGACTTAGCTTCTTCCGACTACCATTTGTTTTCATCGATGGGACACGCATTGGCTGAGCAGCACTTTGATTCCTACGAGGAGGTCGAAAATTCGGTGTCTGGTTGGTTTGCTTTAAAAGACGAACAATTTTTTTGGCGTGGTATCCACAAATTGCCAGAAAGGTGGTCAAAATGTATAGAAAGCAATGGCCAATACTTTGAATAAAATGTTTTTTACTTTCCTATTAATAATTATTGTTTTATTTTCACCAAAAAACGCTCATTTCATACCGGTACACCTAATATATACTTGTATGCCAATGTGGTTATGGTCATGAAGAGTTCGACTTCCTGAAAAATTTAATGATACATAATGAATTAATGATATATATATTAAGAAAATCTGATGAAAATAAGCTGGATATTTCAAACGCAAGATTAGACATCGCATACTTGGTCCAATTAGAGAAGAAGACGATACCTATCGGCTAAGATTTAATGACGAATGTTAAAAAGAGCTGGGAGAACCAGCAATAAGCAAGAGAGTAAAACTAAAGCAATTACAATGGACTGGCTAAATTCAAAGAATAAGCATAGATAATCCAACAAAAAAAAATATTTCAATATGCACCAGAAGGAAGAAGGAAAAGAAGACTTCCGAGTTTACGCTGGATAGACAATGGAGAATGATACCAAATGACAGAGATAAGTGGAGGAATTTTCAAAGGGTGGTCAAGATTCAACTAGGATCGTTGCGCCACTAAAGATGATGATGATGATATTACTGAAACCTCGTTTTGCATATTGAGTACACTACTGTTATAGAAAGTTTTATATCACTATAGTTATGGTCACTAAGATTTATGCCTTAACAATAAATCTTGTTAATTAGGTATAAAACTCAATAAATATATCTTTGTTCATTTTTTCTAGGTTCTCTTATTTAAATAAAAAATTTATATTAAATTTAAATTCAATATTTCATAACATTATTATGAGTATCTCATCTCAACTTTAGCTAACGGGCGGGCGGGCATGTTTGTTTCAATTTTGGAATGGAATTTTAACTGCGATGACTTTTAGAACTGTGATTTTCTATTTTGTAGATGAAATATTTCTGTATCAATGCTTTTTGTTATTCATTTAATCAATTTGTTGATGTATCTGTGTTAGTCGTCGTATCTGCAAATCGTTCAATATTTACATTTGTCTGTTGATTTTTGCCATTTCAGTGCGTTCGAAAATTTTTCTTGTCACAAGCATTTCCATTTTTGTTTATTTATGAGCAAAGCTCAATACAAATTGCTGCATTTGTGGTTAATGAACTCTGCAGTATGAACACTGAACACTAAATAAAGTGAAAACAAACATTTGAATTGTTCTGGTCGTTCTGGTCTGTACTGTTCTGTTTCGTTTTATTTTGCAGTTGAACTTGAACTGACAAGCGATTTTTAGTTCTACTGCTGAGGTAATGTTTCGGGGTTCAAGGTATGAAAGTTCATTCAAGTTCTAATCGCAATTAAAAAACGTGTTTATTTTTTATTTAAATTTAAACACATTTTACGTGGTTCTAGAAGAGCAATTTGTGGTTTTGTGTGGTCTGAGTTGGCGCCTCGAAGTAAATTAATTTGCATTAATTTGTTGTTACCATCGCTGTTTAAGCAAAATAATAATATTATTATTAATGTATGGTACATATGTATCTACTTAGTTGGTACGAGTATCGGATGGAACTCGGATGTATTACGTATGGTTTTGGCACTTTTGACGCCTACATGTGTAAACACCTTTGGATCGTATCAAAATACTTTTATTACATAAACTAAACCATATGAAAATGTGTCGAAAACATTTCATTTGCATTTCTGAGTTTTTGTTATTTTAAAATATCTATTTTGGTTGCTTACTTTGCTTACTTTGCTCACTTTATTCACTTTGCTCACTTGTATTCTGCATGCTTCTGTTGCCGTGAGTGAGCAATAATTCCATGTTAGCGATTTTGTAGTATGAAATGTTTATTTTCAAGTATTACAATATTTTAACGCCTTATCAGCGCAAATTTGCATACTTTTTCAGTGCGTTTTTTTCGGTCGACTTTGGGTGTTCGGCACTTTTAGGGCAATCCTCTTTGGCAGTTGTGTTTATAAATTGAAAAAACGTTTGGCATGAAAGGTAAATTTGTACCTTTTTTTATCTACATTACGAGTTTTCGGAAAGGTGTTTGTATAAATTTTTTAAGCATTTGATTAATGTACCTTTTTCATTGTTGTCTAAGGTGTTGATTTGAAACGACCTTAAAGGTTTACTTTGAGACTCTTATTCTGTTGTACTATTATTTTTCACACTAAATAAAATCCTTGAAGCCAATCAATACACTAAATTTATTCAATTTACTAGCACCACAATGTTAATATTTAATGTTGTATCTAATAATGTTGGAGTAGATCGAAAGGGGTATAAGTATATAAAGGACTGCAAACGATATGAAGAACATAATATTTTGTGGTCCACAATGTGTTAAAATTAATCAAGTTAAATTTGTAAAAATGAAATATTTTTTTTATTATTATTTATCAAATATTTAGTAAATATTTTGATTAGTGGTGTAAATGTGGCTTCATATTGCACAATACAATAAATATTTTGCAAATTATTTATTAAGATTAAATGAAATGAAAGACGGAATTTATATAAAATATTTTCTCTATTAATTTGAGAAATTAGGTAATAATAAATTTAATATTATTAATTATATAACAAGTTTCTATTAAAAATATAATAGTTACTTCCGTCTGGAAAATTTGACGTTAAATTACAACTTATTCACAAAAATATGGTTCTCGCCAATAAATATTGGTTCTCGCCCGTGCGACTAGTGGAGTAACATTAGCATTACTTTCTCAGCATTACGTTCCTAGATTAGGTTCTATACATAAGAAAGAACAAATCATGCAAAACAAATAATGCCTCTACGAATAGAATAATTTTGAAATTTAACAATTAAAAATAAAAAATATAATTAATTAATTAATTCAATTATTCTACAGCTGGTTTATGATTTCGTTCTAATAAATACAGCAAGTAAATTGTTAATAAAAACTTTCATAGCAAAAGTAACAAAACTCCAGCAAAAATATGCGAACATAAAAAGTCAAGTACGGCTTTGGATCAGTTGGTTAAGGTGCGCTGATTCTGAGCTTCATATTTGGCAGGACCCGAGTTCGATTCCTGGGGTACTTGACAGTCTCAAAAATATTATTTACGAATAATTAATGATAAAGGAATTATTTCCAAGCCACTGATGAAGGGTATTTGGCAATACTCGAAACAGCTGTATGGTCAGCCAAAAATTCAATTAATTAAAATAATTTCAAAAATAAATTTTTGTTGTTGTTTCACTTCTGTTCGAAAACCTCTTTATTATTAATTATATATATATTTTATTTATATAATATATAATTGAAGTAAATATTAGTGTTGCTGAAAAAGCTACGCTTTCTTTATATGGTGACAATGATGATGTATTCAAAAAACCCTCCAAATATAATATATCATATAAAATACTTTAAAAGATGCTCGCTTTAAACGACAACAATACGGAAGTGGTGCATGATTGAGGCCAAATCCCCTCCAAAAATATTGATAAAATTATAAGATATTGATTGATTAGGTTAGGTTATACCGGCGATCCCAAAGGATCCACGTAGGTCTATAGGCTAATTGTGCTACCGTATAATTAAAAACTCTATGGTTAGAACTACTTAGAAACTTTGGCAAAGCTTATAATGCTATTTAGAGGGAAGTCTTGCAGTTCACCAAGATTTTTAAAAAAGAAAGTCCCTAAAGTATTAAGACGGCGCCGCGCATTTGCTGGACAGAAGCAGAGCAGGCACTTTCATCGTCATTCTGTGGCAGATATTGTTGAAAGGGAGATATTGATTTATTAAGATGGAACAAAATCTTTTAAAAAAAATGACTTGCTGAAGAATTAATTTAAAACTGTATAAAAAAATTAGTTTTTAAACAATTTTACCTAACCAATTAAAGCTTAAGAATGTATTAGGCAAAAAATTTAAGGCTAATTAATGAATTGAAAATGTTTGAGTGAAATAATGTTAAGCTATTAGGGTTTTATGCAGAAGATTTTTTTGCGTAAAAATTTTGTATCAGTTCATTTTTTTTAAACTACATTAAATTCTTTTAGTAGCCGTAAATACTGTTTATGTGATAGAAGAAATATGTCCGAATGGAGAAAAAGACAGATTTTGAGAGGTATATATATGGTTTATTAAATATGTGAACATTTAATAGAAAAGCAATGCACAAAATTTATGTTGAGCCTGTTATTAAAAAACAGTATAGAACTAAATCTAACACAACTCCGGATGTAATTACACTCTAATTACAATCTAATCGAGTTTGTAAAGAGTGCTATCATTGTGTAAACTCGAATTTCTTAAAAGTTGCATTTATCTCTCTAGCGTAACAATAGTAATATAATTGTACCAAAACAAATTAAACTCACTGGTTTCATTGAACTCTATCAGTAGACAATCATTTAAGTTGATTGCAGTTTTTCTCATAATGTAGAAACTCTACTTAAGTTTATTTTCTTTTTTCTAAGTAGTATAGATCCCAAGGTTTTCTTTTAAGTAATGCTTTTTGGAGTCCTGCATAGAGTATGCTACAGACATTTATATTTTTAAGTGGTTATTCATTGATAATAGGTGGTTGCCAAGCTCTAAGCAATAACACGGCGCTATTGTATTTGGTGATATATGATGAAGACTGCGGTTGACAAAGTTTTGTCGGTATGTTGTTTGGCATTTTACTGCCATTTGTATTTAAATAAGGTTCTAATATCAGTATTAATATGGGATAAAGTCGAGTAATCCATTGTGATTCATTGGCTTAAAATCATTCACCTCATTTTTTTTATCCTTTCCTTCAAACGATAATTTTGCTTATTTTAAAGTTTATTTAATATAAAATCATCACTCAATATTATTTATTTTGAGAACATTGTAGTTTTACTTTAAAGTCTTAAAATTCTATCAATAAATTGAAGTGATCACATTGTATCAATTATTATAGTTATTTTTAGTATATTTCTATACGTCTTTCGGGAAATTCAATTTTACCTTCATCAGGAGAATTCCTAATATTAGGAATAATGAAAGAACAAAACCGCCTTTAAAATATTTTCGTCGTAACACCTCAAAAATTAGATACAAAATTACACTAAATTAATGTTTATTAAAAATATTTATGTTCTTCTAGATCTTCTATCAAAATGATCGGATTTTGTTGAAAGGTTTACTAACATATAAATTCTGAAATAAACTTTTTAGGTCCTATGACAAAACATCTATCTTTGAATTAAAAAGACTTTAACAGTGAGAATATGCAAAAATATTAATTTATAATTCATTGAATTTTTGGACCGACCATACAGCAGTTTCGAATACTGCCATATATCCATCGTCAATAGTGTTTAGAAAATCTATTGGTTTCAGTGTCTGGATATAAAGTTCTAATAGGAAATGCATTTGTTTTATCTATTATTAATAATCTCCATATGGAAAATAAAAGTTATTGGAAAAAGACTTCAAAGTTATTAATACAATATTTAAAACTACTTCAAATTGAAACAGTTGGAAACAACTGGTAGATATTAAAACAAAGCAATAGTTTTTTTTATTTATAATAAAATTATTTTATCTATGTGAGCTTAATAGGAAGGGGTAAAAAATAACACTTAAAAATATGAATTGAGTCCATTGACATGCAAATCTACAGGATTCTCCCCTTATTTCCGTGAAAATAATAGTATGAAGAATATTGATAAAAATGTGTAGAAAATTGAAATACGTATTTTTCGTGTTTAAAATTTAAGTGCTGGAAATAATAAAAATAAAATTTATTCAGAAATTCTATAGTGAAAAGGTATTTTCTCAATATTTTTATGCATTTCCTTAACTCGATTTTAAAACCATATAAAAATGCGCGGGAGTGAACATTTTCTCTATAAAAACATTCACAAAACCTAATGCATCCACAAATGGTGAAAATTTTCATATACCGACTCGTAGAGTGTGAGTTAAACATGCTCTACTTGGACACGTGCGAACTACATCTAAGTAAACGTATGAACGCCGATACACCACGTAGTCATGCAGAAAGATACATAAAAACAAAAAAATTCATTGGAAAATGATAAAATGCCCATAAAAATGTAATGCATTTTCATATAAAAACATATTTTTCAAATAAAACCACACTTCGAACGTTTTGTTTATGTTCGGCTCCAACTCATTTAAGTGGCCATGCGTAAGTTTAAGTATCTTCTTATAGCTTTGGTTTCACTTCACATCCACATCCACAGATACATTTTCGTTTTTACTTTAGTAGGCACGATAAATTTTTATATTAATTTCTCTCAATAGTTTTGCATAAATTATATATAATACATAAAATATTGTAAAAAAATTCAAATTACTCTTTTGATAGACACGTTAAAAATATGTTTATAGCTGACCTTCCAAAAGAAGGCTACCATTAATAACGAAATTCTTCCAATAAAGATGTAATAATTCGTAACGAGGCCTCCGAGCATAAAAGTGGAATGTGTATACAAAACTATAAAACTAAAAATATACCGCTCAATTAATAGTAAATTAATAAAAAGATATTAATTTCAATTAAGATAAACCTTAGTGCTAAGCAGTGGAATGATCAATGATACTCATGGTTATTATAGTTCATTAAATTTAAATTAGTAGCTTTTTCACCGCCGGAAAGAATACACACACTTATTATGGCACATACTTAAAGCTATATCATCAATTGTGGCACATATTTTACTTATTTTGCTTATAGGAAAAGAAGTAGGTGCACGGTTTCAAAGTAATTTCTTTTCAAGTTTTTAATTTCAGATAAAATCGCTTAGACTCGGAGCCAACACAAGAAACTGAGACGAAAATGAACTGCACTGAGCAAAATTTTTTATGTAAAATTAGTAATGCAGATATTAAGGTTAATGTAAAGATATTATTTTATAATTTTTCTTGTGTACTAAAACGAAAAATTATACATAAAATATAAACTAATGAAGTTATTGATAGTGTTTTACGCTTTTAACATAAATAGTTAATTGGGACTTCGCTTTATTAATGTTAAGCTAGTGAGATTTCAACTATGGTTCCTACACCAGAAAACACTATTTTTTACTTTTAAGTGATTATAAAATTATCTACTGGGAATAGGAAAATATAAAGAAAAATTAAAAATTACTCTATTCGCCGCCGCAATTTATTACTTATTAATAATTAATAGGTATAATTAAAGTAGAACATTTAGCTAATTCCATAGTTTAAACATAACTCAATTTTATTTTGTGATATACCTACTAAAACTCTGTCGCTACTGGCGCGACAGTCGAGGTAACCGTCAGGCTAAAGAGCTGGTTCTCCCCTATAGTTATAATAAGATATCCTCCTTTAGCAGAACAGAGTTGAGGTTGCTAGTGCGATATCTAACAGGTCACCATGGGCTACGTTACCACCTCAACAAAATGGGCCTATCCGAAGAGATAGATTGTAGACTCTGCTTGGAGGCAGAGAGACAACCAGCCACATTCTATGTGACTGCCCAGCTTTGATCTGGGCCAGGAGGAGATCACTGGGTCGGGAACTACTAGCACCTTCCGACATTAGGAGGTCCTCAGCAACCGACATTCTGGCCTTCATCCGAAAGGCGGAATGTCTTTTGTTCAGTTAGGGTCTGTTGTAGCACAAAAGATCCATCATGGTCGCGGTGCTCTGCTCAAATGGGAGCTAATACCCTGTTCTTTCTTATCTTATCTTACTAAAATTCTTTAAAATATTAACAATATATACATAGAGGGGAGGGGAGGAATACTAGAAAATATCTTTTGCATTAAATTTTCCGGTTATCGAAAACTCAATTTTAAAACAACTGTGTGGTTAATGAAAAAAAAAGGTTTTAAATATGCATGATTTACTGGTCCGTTGTGATACTGTTGTTCTCTCTATTTTTAAAATTTTTTGATTCTAATTGTTTCTAAGAGCTATTAGGTTATACATCTAAAATATTTCTAAATTTTACACTTAAGATTTTAAGAACACGACTTTGACCTCGCAGAATGGATATGTCACGGGATTACCCGTTTTCACAGACGTCCAAGCACCGTTCACCACTCTAGACAAAGTCAGGAAAGTATATCTTCGTTGAACATTTGTTGTTAAGGGTACGCTTTTTTTCTTTCCTGCTCATTTATATAATATAGTATATGGTATATGTAGTTTATATAGTATATATAGAATATATGGTATATATAATATGTATTGTATATATAGTATATTTTGGCGTGTATTGTAAAATATACACGTGTTCTGTTATTACTCCTACTAATATAAGACAGATGTTCTACTTTATTTCTACTACTGATTTAAGAGTTTTTAAATCTTACTGCAACAAACGCATTTGTTCCTCCGGCACATTATATTTTCTTACCAATTCATTTCTTGCTTATTAACTTTTTTATGGTACATTATTTTCTTTTAGTTTCAAAAATTCTTATAATATTACTGCTTCTTAGCAAAGAAAACCCTGGAGTATCTGTTGTGTAACTGCCCGGCTCTCTCGAGAACTCGACATAAATACTTGGCGGCTTTAAGTTTTACCGGACTGGAGCACATACCTGAGGTTTCTGTTGAAATCCTAATAGAAGTCGCTAAAAAAATAAAGACTCTGATCTGGTACTGCAATGGGCCTCAATGGTCTACGCGTGCCCTTTTTGACTAAATTGGGATGAATTGGGACGATGTATTCGTAAATTATTCTTTAGATTCATTATGTGACGAAACTATATCTGTTCTTCTTTACTCCTTTGCATTTACATTGGAATAAAATAAACTAAGGCTGACATGAGAGATAAAAATATCTACATTTAAAATAGTTTACTTTTAAAACTTCAAATCTACGTTTATTTAACTCTTAAGCTAACGGAATTTTTATAAAGACTGCAATAAATACAGTATTTATGTAAATATTGTCGATCAGGTTTACGTAAAACTATCTTTGTATTTAACACAAATTGATACCATTTTTTCGCTAGATTGTTTTTTTCTCTCAGTGTAATCTTTTTATGCATATGAATTCTTTATCGTCTAATAAAAAACTTTTACACCCACATAGCGAAGACTTGATAGAGTAAGACCCAAATGCAGTGACTGTCTGACTATGTAATGCACTTAAAAGAAACTGCACTCGTAAGCGCAAGAAGGAAAGCAGAACCGATACTAAAAATGCTGCACAAAATTGTCTGAAAGTTGATTTTAATGCGGCAAACATAAACTGCAGCGGAGTTATGTGCATGTCGTAACGTAAAATGTATCTAGTAGATTTTTTCTTTGCATGGCTCAAATGGATTTTAGTTGCTTAAGATTAAGTGTAACACAAATTTGGGTACACTTTCATTTCTTCTCTATTTTTCTGTGCTAAGTTCGATACTTTTTGGTTTCTTTAATGTTTAAAAATTATTTCAATTTTAGTTGGTAAATCAATTGGAATTAAAAATTTCAAAAAACTACACAAGTTAATAAATCAAATTTTCAATGTAATGCAAAATTATAAACAAATTATTTTTAAATTATTACAAAATTATTGAATTTTTTGCGGTATTACTTTTTAATAAAATTAATGTTATTTAGTTGATTAATTGATTGCAATTAATTTGGTGTAAACAATACAAAATTAACGACATTGTATACTCATAAGTATGAATATTAAGAAAACAAATGCACAGATATTTATTTTTAATAATTATTCATAAACGTTTCAATCGATTCGGTGGCAAAACAGAAATCTAATGCAAATTGAAACCGCTTAAGTTGTCACACTGTGATTGATAACTTATTCAAATCTTGCGAAGTGATTTATCATAAACAAATAGCAATAGTACAATACGTTGATGTAAACTCAGAGATTTGACTCCAACATAGCAAAAGTTTAAAGAGTCTGGTACTTACCAAACAGGGAATATTAAGCCTCAAGTTTCTTTGGGAATTTGCGAAGGTTCCAAGTTGATTAAGTGTGAGAAAAGAAGAAATATATTAAAAATTACTTTCCCATAGATTTCACTTCATATATTTATTTATGCTTTTTATTTTTCGTGTTTTTAAACTTTTATGTATTTATTTGAGTATTTATTTTTGTTTTATTTGATTTCCTAATATATATTTATAATCATACAAAAAAGGATAATAATAATAATATAAATTATCAAAGTGAGTACCTTATTTAAAATTTTTGTATTAAATTATACAATGCATGTAATTACATTTTTTATACAATATTTATAAGTAATTACTTGTATTTATTTTTATCCCCATAAAAATGCAGCTAAAGTCATTTTATAACTTCTTATAATACAAAATCAGATATTATTAAATAATTTTTTATTTTACAAGAACATCATATTATATTTGTCTACATTAGCCATTGAACTGAAATTGTTTATCTCTTAGAACGATTTACTTATAGAATATATTATAACTTCCATATTAGGATTTCATCAAGAGTATTGAATTTTGTTTCATTTCCCCAAGAGTCTCAAAATTCTACTCGAAGTAACTTTTCCTTATACTTTGGTATAATCAAAAACTGTTGAAAGGACATGACAACAAAACTTGAAGTAAAAACTTTTTGTTTTGCTTCTAAGGATAAATAATAATAATACTGTAGTGTATATAGAACTCAAGCACATAAGCAAGCAAAAAATTATCATCAATAATTAATTGCTAATATGGACTATTGTATATATATAACTTTAACTTCTTATCTTCTTTCACTAGAAAAAGTGGAAACGTGCTACATATTCCCTAAGCATGGGGGATACAACAAAATTTCTTTGAAAACAAACAATAACTTTAAACACTTTTCAGTTCCAATGTCAGATCTTACCCCCAAACAAACATCTTTACTATACAAACTTTACTAACTAATGAATGAGTCTCTAAAATTATTCTTATATTCTCAATAAATTTAAGCCTTGCAGCAGACAAAAATTTATTTATTTTTTAGTGGGAATTTTTCAAATACTTATTTAATATATCTTTTAGGCCTTCACTCTTTTTAAAATAAGGTACAATATTGTATTTTTATTATGGATAAAACTTTAAATGTGTGTTTAATATCAGTCAGATATTTCTTGGTTCAAGAAACGGAAACATATAGAGTGTCTTGAAAATTTGGTGTTTAAATACCTATTAATAATTAAGTCCATTAAATATACCTCATATATTCTTCTACTAAAAAGCATTTGGAAATGATTGTGACTTAGAGTTTAAATTTATGTAAATTTCAGAAAAAAAGACCAAATAAATTTAGATAAAACTAACAAACTAATAATATTTCTAAATTCCAATCTCTATTTTACATATTAATCTCTAGCTAACTTAAGAGCGATCCTCGGAATTATAGAAGAATTATAGAAACAATACACTTCTCTTACCGTTGCTTTGTTTTCGAATAAATATAGATTTTTCTGTTAAAATGGGTTAAATCAAAAATTTATTCTACTTCTATTATTCTATTATCTATCTATCTATTCTATTTATGTTAATACCAATAATAATATTTAAAAAAATGAAACAATATGTTATTCATTTATTTTTAAATTTGTATTTAAAAATGAACTCACATTTTACACATAGCAGAATATGGAGTTCTAAAAGTGTATATCTGATTCCTCCATTTATTCAAAATTCAGAATGATCAAAAATAGTTAACCATATGCCATATGACAATTATTTTGTCAAACTCGGAACCGGTTCCAAACTAAACTGGTTTGAACCGGAAGTTCCCAAATTTTAAGTCTCAAATTCGAGACTAATCTGCGAATTCAGTCTACAACTGTTGATATAAACACTACGTGAAGCGATTATTAAACCAAACAAATGGCTCATCCATAGAATCAAACCATTTCGAAAATTAGTCCAGTCTAGTCTGACTAATTGAGTCTAATCTGTGATTTCGGTCTGCTGACTACGTGAACCGATTTTTAAACCAAACAAATAGCTCATCCATAGAACCAAGCCATTTCTGGTTATTAGGTCCAGTTCATGGACCTAATAATATTTATACAAATATAAATTTTTGAAATTGATCAATTCTCATCACATTCAATCATTATAAATATATAATTACACTACAAATTGTTAGATTTTGAAAGGGCTGAGAACTATATTACCATTTTACTGCATGCTTTGAGAATTGTTGTGACAATAGAGACACTATACATTGTTACTAAAATATTAGATATTCGACCTTTATAGATTTGGATATAGTACTCAAAGAAAACATTTTAACTAACTCTAAAAACCTGTGTGTGTAGGGTATCCAAGCCTCAGTAAAACTGAAACTAATTTTTTTCTTAGTACTTATGGCAATAGTTATAAAGAAATCATTATAAAAATAAAAATATTTAATGTTAATTCTTTGCAAACATTTAATTATTAATTTTGTTGCTTTTATGTGTGTCTTAAGATCAAATTGTTTTAAGTTGGAACTCAATCACTCAATAAACTCTTACGTGAAATATTTTTATCTATGGTAAATAATGTATTTTATAAAAACAAATCAGAAGAAAGTAAATATTTTTAGGGTATGATAAGCAATATTATATCGCCTTTTGGTTTTAATAAAACGTACCTGTTTCAGTTCAAAATTGACTAGTAATGTCGATAAAATGGAACGTTATCTGTTCTATAAAAAGTAAATATTTGCGAAGTAAACAAATATATCTCTGATATTGTGTATATTTCTGTTTTGTAAAAACTGTAATTTATTTTCAGACTTTAATGAAATTTCACAATATGATTAACCTATTATTTAAGCTATTTTATCTAAATCATTTGACGCGGTTTTTAAACAGTCTGCAAGGTTTTCAATATATTTTATTTTTTACAAATAAATTTTAAATAGTTGCGCCTTTATGCTCACAGGAAACTACACTTTTCGTTTTTAATCACTTTTGGGTTTAATATTGGCGTAACTGTCAATTGGCAAACATTAATTGCAATTTTTGAACATCACCGGGAGCAATGCAATTTGGACGTCATGCATGTTACTACGCCTAAAATTGCACTGTTTTCACCGCGTCGAAAGGGTGCGAACGTGAGGTACAACCTCCACCCACCGCACGGGTACTGTTGGAAACTATTATGACCGGTTCAGTACCATTACGCCTACTACACGCATTTGCACTTAACGGTTCGTTCGGTCAGTGGTCATCAAACACAAAATCAAATTTTAGATGCAGAACGCGCCAGAAATATGAATTCATGAATCCATCCAGAACACACGTACGAAACAGTTTTACACGCAGAAAACCCGTAAATAACAAAAAATGTTGGAAATAAATTTTTTCTCTTCACAAAAAAAACATTAATATTTCACTTTATAGTACGTTTAACAAATTTCAAAAATAAACAAAATCAATAATAAACAAAATTTCTTTTTTATATCGTATATTGTATATTGTATATTGTATATTGTATATGAAGTCAACATATGCAAATTCACAATTTTGTATCTAAATGTCTGCATCCGTTGCAAAGTAACGTTGTTTTGTGCTGCAATGCAGAGCGCGTATTAAATTTGTAAATACAAACAAAATGAAAAATTCATAAGATACTTTTGTATCGTGCAGATACGTCAAGCATGTGGAGCAATAATAATAAAGCAAGCGAACAGCGGCAGTACAAAGCACAAAGCACGAAAAGACGAAGAAGTTGAAAAGCAGGAAGCAGCAAAAGTACTACACGAAAAACAATACAAATCATATTAGAAATGAGAAACCCACACAAATTTAAAGTGTATCTCCAAGATAACAATTTTAGATTGAGGCAACGGCCAAAGCAAACACAGCGATTGAAAATCAGCTGTTAGTGAGAGTTCACTACGAGTACTAGTTATCAGTAGTAACTGACAAAGTGTGCTGCTCGAAAGACTTAACCAGTCAATGAAGTCAAACTCTTTAGCGGCACTCTGAGTTAAATGATCGCATTGAAGACATAGCGGTAAGAAAAATTGAAGATAACTGAGTAATTTTATGTCATGTAAAATATGATCAGCGAAGTTTTCGTAAGTAATTCTGAGTATAAGTGCTGCATATTTTACGGTCTTCTTCAAGTGTTGTTGTAGTAATGATAACTTACAAATATATGTAGGTGTTTAAGTGTAAGACGCGCGATACTATAATTTTAATATATTCTCTTCAAAAATAAAGAGTAAATACATGAAGGTGAATAAATGCGATCTTAATTTGTTTTGTACAATATATGGCAATATACTTGAGCGACTAGACACATAAACAGACATTGACATCCCACATTTGCTATGAAAATGTATAAATAATATTTCCGAAGAAATTTATTTAGATTTCTTAAATATTGAATATTTAACTGCATTCTATGTTACTCTTTGAACACTCATTCAATCAAGGTTCATATGAAGATCTTACTTCAAGTAAACATCACTTTTGATAGCAATTAGAGCATATTTTTTTTAAGATTTAATTTTAAAGTTGGCAACATTGTTTATAATGCCATTTCTATACAATTGGCAGCTGATTTGTATACAGAATGAGACTTCACTAAACATGAGTAGACTTTGGCTGGCAGAATCTTTAATCCATAATATTGTTTAAAATTCTGTCAGTCGGCATATTTCAATCAATTCAAGCTGCTATATCTCCATTGTTAACGTCGTTCTTATTCCCAAATTATATCAGGTAAAAGTGCAGCATCTTTGATTTCAATAAGATGGTTCAACACGCGACATACTCAAGCTATTCCACAAAACATTTGATAACCATATAAGTTTCCATAATGGTACTGTAAATTGACCTAAATAATCTTTTGATTTAATCTATTTAAATAATTTCACATAATGATACTGTGAAACCATTGTTTTACTTAAATTTTTGAATTATTTGTTTTTAATGGAATGTATGGAGTATCTACTTTACTTAGTTAAACTAAAAGCCTGGATCACTTGGATAATTTGACACTATGAAATAAATAAAATAATATTATTAATTTAAGGGGATCTGCTTGATGTAGTTCACTTACTGATAACATGATTTCCAAATTAAACAAAAAGTTATTTCTTAGATTATTTGCTATGTTCAACCCAAAGGGACAAGTTTTTATCGAACTCACTTTATCGAGCCTTATTTTCTCATCCGATGTATTATGCCCATCTAGATATTTCTTTCGTTATTCCGTGTAAGAGAAACTTAGGCTAGGTAAAAAGGGTAATATACTTTCTGCTCATTTGTAAATAACCGGATTTTGTAAATAAAACACACAAATTTAAATTTTATTCCAAATTTAATTTCAATCCTTCAAAATATGCTCCTCCTAAACCGATACACATATGCCAATGCTTAACTCAATCTTATTCAACGCTTACCACGAAGAGCCGTGTGCGATGGAGCATTGTCGTGGTAAAGAATCCAATTATTGGCTTTCCACAAGTCTGCTCTTTTCTTACAGGTGGACTCACACAAATGCCGCATAACGACAAGGTAATATTCTTTATTGATAGTATGACCCTCTGGTAAAAATTCGTAATGAAAAACATCGCGGTAATCGAAAAAAACAGTGAGCATAGCTTTAATTTTCGAGCGACTTTTGCGCGGTTTTTTGGGTTGTCGTCATTGTGTTACTCATAAACGCATGTCTCATCACCTGTTATGCTGAATCTACATTCATGAAACGCATCGTAGAGACGTTTCCATGCTCAAAAATCATTTCTTCACACACGTTCTTACGGTATTCTTTTTGCAAAAAATCAAGGTGTTTCGGTACAAGTCGAGCTGTAACGCGTCTCATGCCCAATATATCATGTAGAATGTGGTGAACGGATCCATTTGGGATGTTTAAGTCACGAGCAATCTCCCTTTCAGTCATACGACGATCTTTCAGCACAATTTTTTTGATTTTTGTCACGTTTTCTTCGGTATTTGATTTTGATAAATCTTCTATCACTTCACGACCCTCTTTGAATGATTTATAACACTCGTATGCCTGTGTTCGAGACATAGAAGAGTCCAGGTAAGCTTTCTGCACCATTTTCAATGCTTCAACACATGAAATTTTCTATAAAGCACAAAATTTCAAACAAACTCGTTGTTCAACTGAATTTTCCATAGTCAAATCGCTAAATGCACTTGAGGTGGTCTCACATTAACAGCTGCTGTAAATAAACTAATTGACAGATGACGCTCAAATTTGTACCATATTTCCAGAAACGGTGTACCAACATAACAAAAAAACATGAAAAAGGTCTATTACTTAAGGAGTAGTTAAAAAACAACAAAAATAAAAAGCGTGACTTTAAAATGTATATATCGAACGCCAATTTCTGAAGGCTCCCATACTGAAATATTTTCTGTTAATAACAGATAATTATATAGGACATGTTAAGTAGTTAACATTTGGTTGCAAATTGCATGATATATCCTTTGTGCATGTAGCAGGAGTATAAGGAGTCTCATGCGACACTACATTTTTTTTTCTTAATATGATTCATAATATAATATATGAAATGACATTTTAAAAGTTCTTGTTAAGCAAACAGCATAAAATGTTGAAATAAATATAAATCCAAGAAATTTTATATATGCCACACGTAGTCAGATAAAATATATCTTAGTTATTAAACGACATAATAATTCGAATAATTTTTGCTATATTTTATGCAATTTAAAAAATGTTTAAAGATATTTCATTTCCTCTTGCTGAAAAAAATGCTCTTGCTGAAGACTCTACTCTTAGAAACCGAAAAGAATGTTAAACTAAAGTAGCGCATAATCGTAAAACTACGCAAAAAGTATATAAAATAGAGGGAATTGCAAAAATAGAGCTAACAAATAGCATAGCAAAAATGTTTATAAAGTGACGTGGGTAGTAAAGTTTGTACAAAGAAGCAACGTTTTACGTTGTCTGGCGTCCGTTGTGAGGTGTCACGGTGCCAGAATTCCAAGCTAGAAGAGCTGAGAGCTGTGCACAGTTAGTCCAAATATTTACCTTGTTGTGAGCTGGTTTATTTTTCGTGCTGTTATTCAACGTGGCTCTATTGGTCGTGTTGCTTTAATTTTTGTTTCTTTTTGTTATCAAGTTGTTTGCAAGTAAAACAATCACGTAATTGTCAGTATTTTTATGTACTTCTTGTTTTTGGAACTGTGATATCTGCAATATAACCAAGTTAAGTGTCAACAACTTTCTTGCACTTTACATAAGGTATCTTGTAGGTCTTCTGTTTATCTTGATGTCTTGTATTAGTTTTGCAATTTCTTTTGTTCGCAGTGATATTCTCGCTTATTTAGTTGTTTTATTGCTTACATTTGCTTATTTTATTACATATTTTAAAATGTTGTTGTTGGCGATGTTTTAGTGTACAATTACAGCGATTGTTATATGGTTGTGATGAAGTCATAAATTTACAGTCAAAAGATTAGTATTATTCTTAAGATGCTTCGTGCAAAAGTACTACGACAACAACAAAACAACAATGTGTTCAATAATTAAATTTAGTTTATCTACCCGGAAGGTAATCTATAGGGGCTACCTAAATAAGCTCTGAAGCAAAGCTATTCAATTGAGTTGTGAGTCTTATAAGCTAAAGTCGCTTGTATGACTTCAAAGAAGATTATTGACTCTATATCTACTTTTATAAAGTTGAATCAATAAACGGAATATTGCTTACAGAAGAGAAGTAAAATAAAACAAATGTTAAACTTAACAGAAACTATAGTAAAAGTTACTTATCTAGAAAAGCAGTAGCTGCAAAACAATGTACAAAATGAAATATTTCAAATAAACAACTCACAAAAATGATTTTTCTGTTTGCTTCCATAAATTTTTTAAAGATATTTCGAAAAAGAAAATGTATAAAAAAATGTAAGTGTATCAATATGAAAATCAAAGAATAAATAAAAATTTGATTAAGAATATGAGCTTCGAAAACGAAAACTACAAAAAAAGAGTTAATGGCATCACTAGTATTTCTAATCAAGCAAGTAACATAGTAATCTCGCAAAATTTATGAAATAATACACATAACTTTAGTTAGAGTTTTATTGATTTATATAATGTATTATGTGCGAAAAATCGCTAATTGAGGTACATGGAAGTTATCTTATGGCCTGCTACTGCCACCAACCTACCAACCATATGCGTTATATAGAGAGTAATTTATTTGTATAATGTACAATAGATATAGATAGTACAATAGATCTATTGTGCTATTCTTCGAGAACGTCCCTAACGCTAACCCGTACAAATACAGTACATAAGTAAACAGACTTTTATTAAAAGAACATTTCTTAAAACTTATTAAAGGTACTTTTCTAATGAGTCACTTAAATTAAAATCTTATTCGAGTAGGCTTGATTGAAGATGTTTTGAGGTACTGAAACCATTTCTTGATAATCGTAGCAAAAACCACATGAAATGGACAGGTGGAGTAATGAATATTTTATTCATGGTTATGAATAATAATCGATCAGGCATTATTTCGGATCAAGAACACTAAAAAAAATTAATTGTCTCTTCGCTATTCGTTCTCATAACTTACCATGCAGCCGCAGAAATGACGTCACTCCAACTGCCGCTGCATGGTAAGTTATGAGAACGAATAGCGAAGAGACAATTAATTTTTTTTTTTGGTTAACAAGACTGAATGTTTTGTAGTTAAATTTCTCTTCATTCTTGTTGTTGGATCCGTCTATATGATCAATATTGCAATTTTTTTTTTTCTCTTTTCTTTTATATTGTTGATGCTTCCATTAGAGAATTTCCTTTTTCATACACGCTCATTATTACCATTATAAGTATAGCAAAACAAAGAATCAAGAAATAGTTTATATAAATTAATGAATAAAAACCTAGTAATTACTAGCTGTTTATTATATTATTTGTGATAAGAATATATATATAGATGTGGAATATATTGTCTAAAAAAAAAAAAAAAAGAATTGTAAACATCATCTAGGAATTATATGTATACATAAAATACGTTATGATTATCTATTTATAGAAGAAATATTGTAAAATATTGTAAATATGAATTAGTATAAATAACTATATTTGCGTAAATGTTCTTGATAAAAAATTTTTTTTTTTTTACTAAATTGAAATAACATAAGCGTTATAAGACAACTTTTATAATAATAGTATATAATAATAAAAAAATATATACATATATGTAATTTATTTTTTTTGTTATTTATTAATTATGAGCTCATGGTGAGACATTGCTGAGTAAAAATAGAGGGGTGTTGTTAGTGTGGCGGTCCAAACATCTGTTTTATTAAAGGCAGGGATTCTTTGAGAAGAAGTTGCATTCCTATATTCTTCGTGTGAATTTAAAATGAAGCGGTTTACTGACAGCATGCAAGCATTACCAGACGTATTGCCAGTGTTTCCCACATTTGAGGAAACAGTGACAATGCAGGCTGGTGATGTAAAAAACGTCGATTGGGAGATAGAAAGGACAATCATATCGGAAATGAAAAAAATGGGGTTGCCCAGAGGCCGAACCAGTGATTTAGGTATAAGCCTATCGCATACTGAACTTCCCAAGGCAGCGGTGGTAATAGTGCAAACCAGAAACACGGCTCTTCCAATCATATTCGACGAAGATTTTTTTAAATTCAAGAAGCCCAAATAGATAACAGTGATTTCAATTGCAGATTTTCTTTCAGGGTCACGTAAAAATGAATTAGATAAATAGTAGTTTTTTTTGTTTTAGTATTGAAATAAGTAATGTAGTTAGTCAATTATATAAAAATGAATAAATGTAAGGGTGAATTATTTATGAATTATAGATAAGTTTAGTTACGTTAGGATATGGATTATAGATAGTTTAGTTAAATTAGGACATGAATTTAAAACATGGCATGAAATAATGATTATTATATGAATATGAATAAAAGTAAAGAAGAAATACTAAAGAATTATAGATAAGTTTAGCTATGTTAGGATATAAATTGAAAAACATGGCATGAATTTTTTTGTTGTTGTCTACAGTGTAGCCTCAGTTGTCAAGAACCCCACCCCAAAACTGGCGAGCATACCGGGCTAGCCACCATGCCATGAGCGGCGACCGAGGGCACTAATTCTAATACTAGGTGGACACAACATATTACTATTTTTAAAGTGCATGACTACATGTTGGACTAAAACTAATGAAAATAGCTTACTTTTATGTTTGTTGAATCATTTCAGACACAAAAATACTTGTACGAAAATGATCAGAAGTGTTACAATAGTAAAAATTAAAAGGTACACTGATATGGATAATGTATCTTTTGTCAAGATATTTATAACTTAGAAGAGAATTTTGGAGCAAATGTTCTTAGCTTTAGTATTTAAAAAATGATTTAAGGCCACATCTATAAGGCTATATCTTGGTATATTAAAAGGCTTCTTCTAATCAATAATATAATTATTTGAATCTACAAAACTCCTCTCAGTTAAATATATTCTATACAACTTTATAATGCCAATAACAATTAAAGTATAATCTCTTAGTTGTAACTAACTCTAAAGGCCAAAAGGTTTATAAATCTTATATCAATAAGATATAAGCAGTTGACTTAGTTCGGCAGAAAAGAAGGCTCCTTGAGTGGTTAGTGGTGAGTGGTCTAGCGCATGTACTGGCAAGTACAAACCAGGTGGGAGGCATTTTTATCGTCCTTTCCACAACTGCGATAGGTATAATTAAAAGGGAGTTTCACTCTTTCAACATAGTTACCTAATCAGCAATGAATTATGAGTAAACCTACCAGAAGACTGATATCTCTATGAGGAATATCCATGAGAGTATTGGATTTTCTTTTAATGGAATGTGACTAAATTGCATACAGATATAGACATTTCGTTGAGTTTTGCCATCTTTTATTTAAAAGTTTTGCACACAATGACCTCAGTAACAACTTGCATGATGTGAGCGATATGCCCAGATAGTTTAGGTATTCCGCATGATTTCCAGAAGGACCCTGTCTGACTAGCTTGACTGCTTTGCAATTGTCGAAAATATCCCTATGACTGGGAATCCAGATTAGAGAAATATTGAACTGCGTTCACATCTCATTTAGGGATGTGTAGCATTAAAAAACTGTGTTAAATATAAATTGGACTGAAGTCAAGGAATATATATATTCCTATTAAGTTCATCATCCATTTTCAGATGAGCTATAGCGATACCTCCGCCAGAATTAATTATAAATTATTTATTTATATTTATAAATAAATTAAATGTTTAATATAAATGTTTATAAATTAAATATATATAATTTTTTTAATTTTTGATTAAATTTAAAATAAAGTTATTGGGGGCTACTAAATATGATTGTTTAGCTCTTACTTTGTATTCGATTTTAATTAGATATTTGAATTAAATTTAATATAAATGTATATAAATTAAATAAATGTAATATTTGCCTTTTTTGATTAAATTTTAAATAAAATTATTGGGAGCTACTAAATAAGATTGTTAAGCTTTTACTTCATATTCGTATTCAATTCGATATTTGAAGTACTACAAGATTTAAAAATGAAACTTTTTTATAAAATATTTAAAAACTTTCTTAGAAATAAAAATAAAATGTTTACAAATAAAGAATCGGAAATATATTATAATTACTTTAATAAAAGTTAATGGGGCACGTTTTATCGTCTGTGTAATCAAAACTATATTTGCTTTTCTTGTGTATTTTCAATTAGGAATTGCAATATCTTAAATTGCAGAATATCAAATAACCTCAATGTAATATCATTATCCTTTAGAATTGTATTTTATATCATTCGAGAATAGTGTTGACTTTGAAGCGTCATCAAGGACATTGCAATCTAAGAGAAACAGAATTGTTAATGCATTGAAAAGCACAAACACAGGCGACAACAGCAACGATTAAGATAATCAATAGAGCGAAATGGAAGAAATTTGCAACAAATAAATTGTTGAGATATCAAATAATCCTGAAAATGTAAACCAACGTTTGCTGATTTCGTCTGAAATATCTCAAAGAATATTTTCAAGCAATACAGTTAGATAAGACGAAAGTTTGTCTTGCGAGAATAAATGTGAAGGGTGAAGACAGTAAATTTATTAAAAAAATTACTCATAGCAAACACAGATTAGGTTTACAACATTTTTCAATAATTTGTTGACTTTGTCATACAAAATTTCGATTATCAACGCTGCCACAGCGCAGCGCGCAGATACAAAAAGAAGCTGCAATGGCCTTTTGTGCTGGCATTTTCTATTCGCATGAAATTGAATAAAGTCTGCAATAAATCGAAAAATTTAAGATAAAACACGTACATGAGATTCACGAACATGAAACTTCAGGAACATGAAAAAGTGACTAACATTGTACATGAGATGCGATGCGCTCTCGCTATTCAACATGCAACAAACAAAACAAATAAGCGCAGACGGCAGATACAAGATACAAGATACAAGATATCAAATGCAGAAAGGAAGCACAAATACAATTTGTTCTAATAATCTAAGCGTTGAAGAGTATTAATTGCCTTAGAAGCAAAACTAAAAATATTTTTTTATTTTCAAAATGAAATGAGAATCAAATATATAAGTTATTGGTATGCAGCCCAAGCGCTCGAGTAGCTTCCTCAGACTTACACTACACCAGATACACTAATGACAATTCCAAATACGCTACATTTTTGGAACTATGTTGATGTGTGACTAGCAGCTAGTCAAGGGGGCCGCATTGATTTATGGGTGCTCGGTTTATTTGGTAAATTTGTTTTTGTTTGTGGTATTGAAATTCACATTGTTTGTTATATTTTTAGATACTTTTAAATGATCAAGGGTGCAGCATAGTTCTGTTCCCGACAAAACAGTGTGGCAAGTGTCACGTGTGTTTAATATAATTTTTTTATTATAAAAAATATACAAAAGCTGGGCCTGGGGCTGGGGCATGCCACTTAAGATTAATAAAAAAATTATTGTATAGAATTGTATCGTATCGTATATTTCATTTAAATTTATTGATTTGTTTTCCAAAACAAATTTGTTTTGAAATTTTCAAATGGACAATAGCTGCTTTATGTGAGCTATCTGTACTGCATAAACTATTTCAATAACCACATTTAAGTGTAAAATATTTATATTGAAATATATACATATATGTTTCATAGTGCATCAGTGACTGACAAAAATGATTGCATCTTTGTGCATAGCAAATGTTGCGTGCTTAATGCCATTTTCAGAGAACCTAAATTTATTTCGATTATTTTTATGACGTGTGGAAGTGGAGTTTGTATAAATATTGGCAGGGCAATATGTCGTTGAAGAGATTTTTATTATTCATTTCTCTTAGCAATATATAAAACAATAAATCAATAAATGTGTCAATTAAAAACTGACAACTTTTAGGAATTATTTTACCTGATATGTATATATATTGAATGAAATATTGTCTATTGGAATATTGTCCTTCAGTGAAGGATGTTCCAATTTGGAAAATAATCTAAATAAATCGAATTTTTTATTATTTGAAATATTTGCAAAAACCAATGACTAATTATTAAAAGCAATTTAGTGTCTATGTAGTGTTTTAGTATTAACAATTTAAGTACATGTGTAGTACAGAGAAAAACCATAAGTGTTTTTGATATAAAGCCTAAGGATTTTATTTTTATTCAAAATATATTCGAAAAGTGGCAAAACGAAGACAAGAAGTAATAATAATTATTTAATTTTATTAAAAGTTTTCATATATTTCTATTATTTTATTTTCTTCATAACAGTCCTTGTTTTATATAATGAACTTATAGCAGATTTACACTGTTGGACAATATTTTTAGATTTGTTCTGGAGCAGGTACAATTTCAGCCTTATCTCATCTATGTATAAACTTTGTCGTTTGTGGTACTTTTTGAGTACTAAAAAATAAAAGAAAACTATAAGGTCGTCTTACTAATAATTATTTTTAGATTTGCCAAAGGTTCAAGGTGGTTTTTAATCCTCTGAGTTAATTCTTAACTTAATGTCTGAGGGATAGGATCGAAGCGGTAATAAAAAACTTGCTTTCCACCGTTTTCTGTTTTCTTGATGACTATTAAAGCATTTGCAATAGAATTTAAACTCATTGTGTTTTTCCTTATGAGATAAGTAATTATTGCTATTATAATAGCAGTAAAAACCAGGAATATAGAACGTTTCATCTTAATGTACTTTTATATGGTAACACAATGTGTACATATATGAACAATTAGTTCGTAACCTAACCTGAAAGTCGTTAACGAATGTGCGACTTTTCACCACTTTTCATTTCGGTAAATATTTATAATGGATTCTGAAATCCATGGATTCTTTTTCTTCGGATGAGGAATTAACTTTATGATGATGCATCGTAATAGCGAAATATTATTTGTAGAAAACAATTAAGTAAAAGTTAAGTTATTTATATGTTCTCTTCAGTTCTTTGAAGTTTCGAATCAGTTGCGATCGAGAGTACAGTATTTTTGTTTTTCCAATTACATATATAAATAATTTAATTTTAATAAATAATTAATAATTTAATTTTAACAAAACTTTAAATAATTCTTAGAAAATGAGAAAAACCTGCAGTTTGATAATAGAACTCATTCATAATAATTAGAATTATAACAATTGTGTAACTGTCTTATTTAGCCAAATAATCTAATCATTTTTTATATTCACAACTTTAAATACTAAGTATTCTAGCAATACATCGAGTAGATAAGAAATCGTTTTTGAAGTAAAGCCGATATTTAGTAAATATCTGCTGCCAATGTTCTAAAACAAGAAACATCATTCGTGTAAGTGTCCATTGTCATAAAAAAAACTACTCAAAAGAAAAAATGAATACCAAAATTTCGGAGATTTTGAAGTTTTAAATTCGAGATTAAAAAAATTTACCAAATATTTATAAGTAGCCTTGTTTTTTCTTTTGCATTTGTGATGGTTTTTGTGGTTTTATTATCCTCATAAAATATGTGTCAAGTTGACAAATATGTATATATGGACAAGGAAGTACACTTGAACGGTACATTTAAGATTTATTAAAAGATAGTTCGATATTCAATATAAACTACGAAGCATTTAAGCTCGTCAACCATTGCGATTTCTGGGGTATCAATTGCATTTTAATACATTTCATATTGCATTTTAATATATAATTCATATTCCTTGTAACGCAAACGGTTCTCAAATAAGCACTTGAAATGTTGTTCCAGATGCAGCTTAAGTATTCCTCACCATAATGCCATTTTCCGTTTTGATGCACATTGAAATGCTAAATTTCGCATCAAATTGCCTTGACAGCCGCAAAATGTGCAAATTTGTGCAATTACAAATTCTGTCAGAGACGAGGGATTAAGAGCAGTAAGGATTACAATAAAATGTTTCTATTTTAGCAAACGTTGCATTTATTTGAATTTCTAATGAATTAAATTGTGTATTTTACGAAAATCATTGTAAATTTCAACAAAAAACTAAAACAATTTCATTTCTACAATACTTAAATTTTAACTACAATTTAAGTATTTATGAAAACTCTTCTAATGTTAAAGCTATTTGAGCCAGTGCACTTGAGCACTTTTACTCTTTCTTAACTCAAGGTATTTTCAAAACCCTTCTTTACGCCTTGACTGGATTGTTGTTTATCACTTCGTCAGACTAAGCAATAATTGACTTCAGATCTGCAAACCTCCCCGAGGAGCCTGTAAGCATTCTGAGATTTGATAACGCGGTGTTGGTAAGTCTGTCAGTTTTCGCAAATAATTTCAGGGCTCCATCCTTTATGTATTTTTTGAACGGATCAATATTGAGGTCCCTGAGGACGTCTTTCGTCCTAATGTAATGTAATGGTACTTTGAAAAGTTTTCTCAGAGCCTGGCTTTGTGGAATTTCTAGCTAACGAATAGTAGTGTTTGAAGCTTTGCAAAACGATACACATCCATATAAGAGTGACGGACGAATTATTTAGTTATAAAGAATTTTGGCACATCTAATTCTTTTCATTTGAACCTCGATCTTTCCTTGCTGATGAAATTAACGTTAAATTTTTTTGCAGTTATGCAGAGACGCTTTGACCCAATGTTTCATTATGACTAACTTCTACGTAAACCCGCCTTGGTTAAAAAAAGGCTATATTATAATAATTATGTTGCTCCCATCAATATTAAAAATTGAAACACTATTGACAAAAAAACTAATATTAATTAAATTAGTGGATATAGTCACCGATGGAAATGAAAGTGTTAATTTTTCTACTAAGTTCCTGAATTCGTCGGATTTTCATTACTACTGTTTCATGATTCGCTCTGCAACAGAACTTGTTTTATTAAAAAAAGATTTAAGTATGCATATTTAAAAAAAAAATATATTTATAATATCATATAAAAGTTGGAGAAATTATTAGAGGACCTCACAAAATAAAATAAGTTCTAAATGTTAATATTAATAATTAAATAGATATTATACAACTCATATGGTATAATATCATTTAAACCATCTATATTTAGAAAAAACAGTATAATTTATACTTGTAAATTAATAACAAAATATTAAAACGTGCTTTAGATAGCATTTTGATGCTTCGTTTAACATCTTTAGAATTATATTGTATTACTCAAGTTGTTCCTCATTTAATAAGAAATAACACTACATATTGAATATGGTGACATATAAATCGTTACAAATAGTAATAGTTATTGATCTATTAATATATTAATTGAGTCTCATACTCCTTTGTCCATTGTGATACCGAGATATTTAACGCTATTTAGTTAAATAGTTTTGCGTGTTCTTACATATTATAGGTACATTTATATCTATATATAAAAAAAAAGTATCATCCATAAGCATATCATACCTGTGCGTTCTGTCAAACTGACTGTCAAATGTATTGAAAGGTAATGTTTTGTAGATAGTTTAAAGAAATATATAAAAAAATCTTAATTTTATTATGATAAAAATATTGAATTATGTATACGTCAACACATATTTTTCTATAGAATTCGCCCACGACTACAATAAAATGCTAAAATTGAGCTATTGGTGTTGTCGTAAATCGAAAGAGAGAAATATAGAAGTGGAATATTATGAGGACGACAAGCTGCAGTGGTACCAATAAAAAAATCAGTTGAACGTATTGTTATTCCATACTATGATTATGAGTGCTATTGGAGTGCTTTTATTATAATTTT
>NC_051847.1:89880252-90088655 GCF_002237135.1 Teleopsis dalmanni | reverse complement strand
TGTGCAGGAGTAAAACTATTATCTGCAAACCAATAAATTGTTTATATACATATTAAAAATCATCCTATAACGAATACTTCTAGGTTGCGAAATTTATGTGAAGGTATTCCGATTTTAAATATATTTTGTTCTCTATAACAATTCCCTCGTAAAGCATAATTTCATATTGGATTTCGTAGTATTAGATATATAAATATATTAATTATGTGAATAACTTACTGTGGACTAAAAAGTTTTATTTAGTACCCAATAGACAGTTGTATATATATGAGAAATCACTCAACAATGAATACTTTTAGGTTGTGAAATTTACGTGAAGGAACTTCTATTTCTCTTTCTTCTCTTTAAGAAGTCCATATTTTTCAACTATTCAATTCGAGTTTTCCATATTAAATAACTTCTCTATTCTATATATACAATATTTTTATATATTTGCAATGATATTACAAGTGAATATGACAATTGTGAATTAAAATAAATTCCTTAGATTTTATAAATACAAACAATATCGTACTTGAATAGATAACAGTTGTAGGATAAAGGAATTTTTGCATATGTGAAAAAAAAAAGTTGAAGGAAAATTCTGGGTCATACAGACTTTAAACTCTAAATTAGAATTTAAATTTAATATTTAATTTTATAGGAGAATTCTTTTGCGAGAAAGGTGGCGACTTGAGTCTAAAGTGATCTTCTAATGATGTATGTAATACTAATGCTTGCATATTTTATAAATGTTATTCACGATAATGTGAATAAAATATACATATATATTTTTAATATATACATATATATCATATATATATATATTATACGGAAATCTACTACAAAAGACTATTATAAATCCCCACTTGCTCATACTTTGCCTTTCGTTTTTTACTAGCAGTTAAATATTATTTCATGGGCCATATTATATTATATTGTATATTTTAAACATTTCTTCATTCATATTTTAGAAGGTGGTGGTGGGAGAGTTCTTCGCCACACTATATGCCATCACCCTAGATACGTCAATAGGTGCACCTATTCATACAGTTAATGCTGTACTCATTTCAAATATAGGATTTTTTAAGAGGTTCATTTTTTAATTTGATAATACTTTTTTTGGTTAACTATTATAGCAGTCTACAGCTGATTTTTTGTGTCGTTTAGCATATATGGCCCATATATTTATGGCATTTATCTTTCAACAAGACGGTTCAACATTACAAATACCGAGCGAGAAAACTAGGTTAATGCCAAAAGTGTTCGATTAACGCATGATGTCACTTAAAGGTCATAGGAATCGGCACTCACGAATGTATGATTTTAACCCTTAGGAATGTTTTCAATGAAAAAATCTGCGAGAGCATTTAATCTACTTAAATAAATCAAAGTTATTGGATTACTTAAAATCTAACACTTGGAGAAATTATATTCAAAATTATTTTTTATGTCAATATTAATATCAAAATTATATGTAAAACTTAATAGCATATAAGTATCTTTACAATGAATTTCCATGTGTGTCCAATGTGTATCATCTTAATTTTAAACATCAGAAAAACCCTCTTGATATGCTCGCATTGGTTTTAAGTACATAAAGCAAATCTGATTAATGATATTTTCGCATACTCACTTATATAACGGTTAAGTGCTTGATTTATGATTAAGGGTTTGTTACTACTCTGACCATTTACCGGTCTCAGTCTCAGGTTTGTAGATTCATATATCAAAATTTTACTTAATACTTTGATTTAAGTAAGAAAGTTTAAATTTTTTGAAGGGTTAAGCTTTAATTTGATTGTGTTGATTATATGATGAAATATGTGCCAAGACTTTAACTGAACATATTTTGTTAGGATTACACTTAAGTCTTCATTCAACTGAAATTGCAGTCAACTAAAAATAAAAACTCAGATAAATCTACATTCACTTTATGTTTTATTCTACGTCACTCAATATGATTTCATGCTGAATGAATTCTACATGGGAAAATATTTATTTTAATTTTTACGTGCATCACATGTCGTCGACTTTAATGTTTGCAGCTGAAGTATTTTCACGCTTTTACACAAATTTTGACAGAGAACGTGTGACATTGGACTACATATCTTGACAAAAACTCGTAGAAAAAAATATATAATGCTTCCTCTTTTAGGTACGTTAATGTAGTGGCAGACGTTAAATTACACTGAATGAGTCCAGTGATGTTGTGAATGTCGTCTTGGACTACATATCAACAACACGAGGCATAGAATACTGCAGAAATGTACTTTAGTTTTTATTTCAAGTGACACAATTTCTAGTTTGAATGGCTTTCCGGGGAAATGAGAGACTACAGTAGTTTTTTTTTTTTGGTTTGCTGAAAAGTTCACGGCCAAAATGAAAATTAGAATTCAAGAACATTCAAGCATAACACAAGTAACTACTTCCCTTATTATCCTTACTATCCTAATTTTCGGAATTTTTTTAATCTGAAATAGTTTGCGAAAAATATATTTGTTTCATTTGTCAACAATAAGTTTATTAAAAACAAATATGTTAACATGTTTATGATTAATTTAAAATGTAGATTATTGTGTGATTATTTTAGGAAATAATTAATGTCAATATGATTACTAGTCAAATTTTATGCTACTAAGCATATATTCGGCATATACGTATAATCTATGAATTGTAATTAAATTTGTTATTTGCTTTCGTCAAATTTGATGAAATAGAAATTGAATTTAAATTTACAAACATCAACAGTTCTAATTTGAATGGACTAAGGCTTTAAGATAATTTTACACATGGAATATGAGAATATTGTGTGCTTTGTCTAATTTATATAAAATTTAGTATAACATTTGGTATTTGAAAGCCAGAAGTCTAAAGTTAGATTCAGGCAATATGCATTGTGTGCTTTGTACGTAAATACAAATCGCATAAAATAAATAATCCTCTTTTCCGAAAACTTGCCTAAATGGTCAAAACTATATCGTTTCATTCTAATAATCATAAAATATTAATTATAGTATAAAATCCTATTGACTAAACTCAGAAGTTTTGTTTAAGTTTAGTATTGACACGAATATTGCATGTGTAAATTAAAAGCCAAATGTATTGGAAATTTAAAAGTAATTAAAATTTTATGAATTTTTTTTTTATGCGAAAAATGTACGGAGTTTATAATATGAAAATATCTGTAATAGATACCGCCATAATATGAGCGCTATCTATTACCTAATGATCTCTTATCTCTTAAGTACTCTGCAATGGCACAAAAGAAAATTTCTTTAAGGATACCGCTAAAATATTAGCGTTATCTTTTACACAGCATACCTATAAACTATTTTTTCAATTATCTCTTGAGTGTTATGCGATGGCACAAAACTGTCGTTGTGCAAGAATTTCGGAAATACCTTCATGAATATTATAGATTAAGCACCCTTATACACTTGACATGACATAAAGTAATTTTTTTTCCCCACGAAGCTAAAATGATCACTTTTAAGTAGTCGTTAAAGCAACATTCACAAGAGTTAAAAGCAATACCTTAACCAGCCTTTGAAATATGGATGGAAAATTGGGTCAAGCGCTGGCATAGTTGTATTGCATTCGATGTGGCCTACTCTCAAGACGACAAAATAAATTTTCATTCATTGATTTTTTATATTTTTTCTAAAGTAAAACTTCAATTAAATTAATTATTTTGCAGTATATTTCATTTAATATTACAAAGCTGAAAATAAATACTTTTATTGCATTATTGAATGGACAGAATTATATATGACTAAAAATTTGAATTCCGTTGGAAGAGACACATTAAAAGTAACGCTTTTCGTTTCATAAACCATTTTTATATGTACGGCTTTGGATCAGTTGGTTAAGGTGCGCTAATTCTGAACTTCACATTTGGCAGCACCCGAGCTCGATTCCTGATACTTGCAGTCTCAAAAAATAATTTTTTACGAATAATTAAATACAAGAATTATTTCCAAGACAGCTGTATGGAAAAATACAATTTTTGTTGTTATAGTTCACTACTGTTCGAAAAAGGTCTTTATAAATCATTTTTATAAATAAATATAATTTATATTGTATTATAAAAGGATCAAATTTAATTTAACCAAAAATTTAAATGGTTTTCAGCTTTTTTCCAAAAACACCTAAAACCGCTTTACTAGAATATACTGCCCAATCCACCATATTGTACAGAACTGGCACTGTCTTATTATTATTATTTTACAACATTTTTTGGATGATAAAACTGTTACTAAAATTGTTTAAATCAATTTTTTATTATCAACAAATATAAAAATTATATGAGTGCCGAGTCATGGTATTGCCAGAAACATAAGAAAGGGTACTAGATCAGAATGGACAATATATAACTCAATAAATATTATTGAATTTAATAAGATCGTCTTTTATTTTTATTAAAAAACAAAATTACTCTTCAAAAAACCTGATAATAATTTTTAATATATTTTTGGCACGTTTTAATAAAATCAGTATATAATCTTAATTGCTACAGATATGAAGTTCAAAGAGATGAAGTGTCGACTCTGCTTACAAGCAGACGAGACTTCCAGTCATATTCTCTGTGACTGCCCAGCCTTGATCTGGGCCAAAGCGAGGTCACTGGTTGGAGAGCTGCTGTCCCCTTTTGACATTAGGAGGTCTTCAACGGCCGACATTCTGACCCTCATTTAGAAGGCGGAACAAGTCGTTATTAAAATAGTTACATTTAATTAAAATATGTTTTCAATAATTCTGTGATATATAACATCTTTTTCATGAATTGTAAATTTTCACTACAAAATTATTTTAAAATATTTTAAAATAAAATGAAAAGATTTGAAAAAAATTTAAGTATGCAAATAATTAAATTTAAAATTACATAAATTATTTAAACAACCATTTACTTATTAAATCTTATTTCAAATACACAAAACTGAGAAACATTCTTTGTAGTAATTTCATTAAGACATAATAACTTCTTAATTACTTGTTTTTATTTACTTTTGAGATACACAAACTGAAGTCTAGCTTCTTTCAATGCCAAGTTCACAAAAGAAAAATATTTGAATAAAGCATAAAAAATGTACAAGACAATATAATTAATCTTTTTACTTCTGGAATCATACCAGTTAGTTTTATTTAAGTTAATTCATCTTTCTTAATCAAGTGTGATTATTTACTAAAACTATAATAAAAGTTCATTTCAACATAAACAGAGGCAGATAAGTTGAGTAAATAAGTTAATTCTAGTAGAATAAGTCTTTATTTGAGACACCACCTAGAATTTATAGAAGCTTAAGTAAATATTTTTGTTTTAAAACAGATCATATAATTTATTTAAACTGTATAAATATTATTATTTGTAAATTATTTTGAAATGAATAGCTTGTTATATTAATATAGAGTATTTCAGAAACAGTATCTTAATATCTTCACTTCAAATGTGATCATTTCTTTTAATTATGAAGCTGTTAAACTATAAATGACCGTCATCACTGATAATAACCAGCTGTACAGTTTCCAGCTACACAAATAATTAGGTTCAAGTTCTTGGGTCAACTGAGTTTAATATGAAATCCTAACCTATATGAAGAGTTCGTCAGAAGGACGTTTGATTGATTGTTTTCGATTCACACACTTTGGTTAATAGCAACGAAATTTTAAACAGTATTATTGCAATTTTAAGGCGTTGGAATTTAAATATAATATTCGTACCATATGGAATATTATAAGCTATTTCAAAAATACTTTATTTGTTTTATATACGTGTACATCCACCATATCCATCATCATCGTTCACCATATAAAAAACAATAAGAATTATATTAAAATCTGTTAACACTCAAATCGATATCTGAATGTTCTCAATTGTCCAAATGTGCACATTGATATATGTAGTAAAATATCAATATTAAAAAAGTGTATATGTAGCACTTTATTGTTACATTTTAGTACAATCATATACTTTTTAATGACTATTACATTTGAAAGTGATACAGATTTTAAGATATTGCATTGTTGATTCTTCTATATTGCTGCTTAGGGGTTTCTGAAATTTTTTTTTAGAACTAAGTAGAGATACTTGTACTAGAGATACTTAATATCAAATTTATTCCTATTTATCTGTAATTATTTGACCAAAAGTAGGTCAGGCATTACTCTTACAACGTCTTTCTCTTATATTTTATATTTATAATAACACAAGGGACCAACGATTTGGGAAAATTTAGGCTATTTAGGCAATTGTGGATGAAATTGAGGACATATTCATTGAAAACGCTTTGAAGATTTAAAAAATGAGAATATATACTATATATGTAATGATTTTTTTTATTTGGAAATTCTTTAAAGCTCTGAGCTCCATTGCTTACACTTATGATTACCTTACTAAATAATATATTCTTTTTAATAAATATATTTTTGTTTAACGAAATTGTCTTAACAATACAAATGTAATTATTCACTGCAAGTGTCATTATAGGAGTCCTTTAATGAGGTCATTTAAATATTATTACTTTATAGTAAGTAATAAAAACATTAGATAAAAAATAATGCATTTGCCATATTGTGTCACAATGGGTTCGCAGAGATGCCACTGAATTTAAATAAATTTATTTATGTCTGTTTTCTGATAAGTGTTCTCTATTTTATTTGCAGAATATGAAAGTACAATAAATCACAGTAAAAGTAGAGCAAGCAAATATTCTTATGACAGTTTTAAAACCATAAAAAATTCCTATATGAGAAAATGAATATATAATGATATTTTTATGTTGTTTTCTTCTTTTATTTAAGACTTTTGCAAAAAATTATTAAAACAAAAAATAAAAGGAAAACTCAAATAAAACTATAAAAAGCAAGTTGGGTCAACAGATTTCAACTGAAGTTTTCCGAGAAATTAAGTTATTTTTTGATATTTTTATTTTTTTTTTGCTTTATTGTAGAAAAAATAGATGAGAGTTAAATGAATGGTGAAACGTTTTAAACACAATTTAAAATTGAAATAAAAAGTAAAAAACTCTTTTTGTTATTATTTTCTGTCAACGTCTGGTGTCAATAAGTTAACAGATTGTGGTCACGTTATTGTGTCTGTAACTCAGTAATAATTTTTTTTTCAAGTTGTAAAAATAATATTGGTAACGCGGCTTCCCACATATGTACTTTTATGTTAATGAACATCAACCTCAGCACAGATTTGTGACCACGCTTTTACTTTATGACTGCATAGATACAAACCAAAGTTTGTGTATTTAAAATAATTTTGACCGATTTAAGTTGAAATAACAATTAACGCGATTTTTTCTTTCATAAATGGGAAATAAGATATTATTAAATGAAATCAGAAAGCATAAAATGCTACTATTTTCCATTGCGGATACAGTACCGCATACCGCATAACTTTAGGAAGTTAATGAAAGTGAAGGGATTGATAAATAAAAAAAATTTAAAAACTTGGTGTTATCTAATTGAAAATTGAATGACTGAACTTCATACTTCAGCTATATATATCTTAATAACATATAAATATATATATATATATATGTAATAAGTGTAAAGTTATTCTAAAATTATTGGGCCCAATATATATAGTATGGAGCTGGGGAAATTTTTATTTTTTTTTAACTAATGATAGAAGTAGAAGATATTCTAATAGCTTTAATTGTGCTACAGACAATGTCATTTTTACATTCAATTAAAATTAATTTAATTAAATTTTTCTCCGTAGTCAAACTAAAAGCTTAATGTTCAGTATTCAACCATACAAAAAGCACACAGATTTATTAAAAATTACGCCCGATGTTGGCAAAGAAGAAGAAAATCTACTGTGAAACATATCTTGATGTTGTTGAAGTGTTCGATAGTTTATGACATTATGAACTATTCATTGAATTCACCAGTAATATAAAGTCTCATATAATATTGTATATATATAAGACAAAAATAATAAGAATCTTTTTTTATAATCTAGGGGTATTCTATGGGAGCATGATTGAATAAAAATTATTTTTTAATCTATTAATTATTAAATTTAAAACTTAAATAAATTTTTAATAAATTTAACAATAAATAATTAAATTATTGCAATTTATAAGTCTGTCTACTTCTTTCACATCAATACCATCTACTGAATTTAAAATCCACAACGCTTTTCTTAAAATTGAGAGTAATGTGAATTTAGAAATCTTCCTAGTTAATTGAGGAGGTACCTTCTCCTCTCCACTTCAGTGTCTTTTCAGTTTTAGATTGTAGAAATAAGTAAACTGCAAGAACTTTTTGTTAAGACCTTTTCATATGTCGGATATACAGTTCAATGCCAATATATCCATTTAAATTGTCTACACTAACAGGAAATATCATATATACTAATTACAGACACTCTTCAATTGAACAGTATGCTAAATGCTTTAACATCACTATTGAATCAAAATTATATGCTGCTTGGATGTTCAAATTTCAATGTTTAGATTACGATTTGTCCCATTGAATTTTCTTCTGTGCTGAGGCTCATTTTTGTATGGTGGATATGTCAGCAAACAAAATTGTCATCTAACGTCTGGGTCTGTGAAAATGTACAAGTAATTGTCGGAAAAACAATGCATCCAATGACTATTAGCAATACAATTTGTCACGACTTAACTTTTTTTATGGGATTACGCAAAAGATCGTATTTTTGTGGACAATCTTTAAACCTTCTATATTTTGAAGGTGAGTATGTGACCAGTTATGACCGCGCTTTTAGCAGTTATGTGCTGATAGTCTTTGAAAATTCTCTCCAAATGATTAAGTAATATAAGATAATCCGTAAAAGACATTTAAATGGTGTTGTATTTTAAAAATCATAAAAATTGTTTATTTACCTTTACTGAGGGAACCACAAAATGGATAAATGCGTATAACTAATAGTTAGATAAATTCTTTTTAATTTTTTTTTATAAAAATCGAATTTTTTTTTGTATGAACAATTTTTACAAAAAATTTTTAAAAGCTCAAATATTTATCTTGTTAAAAGTAATATTAATTTCAAATACTTTTAACAAATTTTTAACTATTTAATAAAATATTTCATGTTCTAAAACTTTAAAGTTTAATTCTTTGAATGAAATGTCCCAGAAATGTATTATACTCTAATCCGCTTTTGAATCCTTTGCAAAAAATCTATCTCCAAAGTAAAATACTACTCGTTTATACATTTACACACATACCTATTCGCAGTAAGCACAGAAATTACCCTATCTGACCTTTTGTGGGTGTTGAGGGTTAAGTCAGTCGAAAATATTGTTGTCATCGACATCAATATAAACATCAGGTGCACAAAGTATTTCTCATTAGGAAAAACAAGCAGCACGTACGCTTCTCCCTTTAAGAAGTCATGATTCCCAAAATGAAAATAGGAAAATTGTAAAAAATCAAAGAAGAGTAAAATTGATAAATCTACTTTTATTTAGGATTCATATCGTATTCTCGGAAATATGATTGCGAAAAGTTTGAGCTTTCCAAAATCAAGTCACATCAACATAAAATGAAATTATAAGAAAAGAAATTGAAAAAGTCAAATAAAATGTATATAGCATTTATATATAAAAATGCTTATATGTGCATATACCGAAAAAAGGGTTACTTTTTTGGTTCCTCTGCACGCATACGAAAGCATTCAGTCCGTTTCACCTGAAACACCCGTGCCTGGTTACCATGAACCACAATTTTGCTGATGGAAAAGCACTTTTAGGTAATCAAATGCTGGCATTACGGTTGCCGGAATGATGTTAAAGGTACGCATAATTCGTTGATGGCAGAGGCGGCATAAAATACTGAAATGGCTTTTGTTTTGTATCCTTTTCTTCCTCATTTTCATTTTTTCATTTTCATGTTTTTTCCTTTGGAATTGTTTTATTTTGGTAACATTTTATTGGTCCATTGAGACGTTATAACTTCACTTTTATGTATATGGCAAGTGAAAATAAAATCAATATGTTTTGACTGAAATTTTGGGTAAAATAAATATTTAAAGCACAAATTAACTAATCTAAACATTTGCTTAAAGTGTTAAAATTTTATTTAAAGTTTTGTATATTTTCACACAACAGAATATCATAGTTTACTAACTTCTATAGATGCGAAAATTTAAACAAAAACTGAAAAAACTTTCACCTTGCAATGCTTTAAGCATCATTTTTTGCTAAATTCTTTTAGGTGTCTAAATACGAATAGTTTTAGGTGTCATAGATGTCAGGAACTATCTGTTATTAGATAGTTTAGAAAATAGTTCTTTCACATGTGCGGTTTAAAGAGCATAAAATGCACATGTTTGGCACTTTTGTTCTATATTTTTTTGTTTTTTTAGGTTTCATTAAACATAGTGAACACCTCTTTAACGGACATTATCGCCAAAAAAACTTTTCTTCGTACAAGAAAAGTGTGTGGCGAAAGAGCATAAATTATTCTAAATAATGATGAGAAAATTTGGCTATTTAAAATATTGTATACCAAAGGAAAGTGTGTAAAGTGGCGGTGCTCTATAACAGGATAGTCCATTAATACAGACTTCACTGTATATAATAGATGTACTCGTAATCTATTGCAAATAGTGTACGCGAAAAAAATAATCACCATTTTTTAAAAGAGCTCAAAAAGTATACAAAGACTTAATAGACTTGAAAGAAACAAAAAAAATATATGTTACATTTGACTAGACTCTATTATATTATGCTTGAAATAACATTGTTTGCACATAATGGGTGCTCAGAGAAGAACTAAGTACTTTACTTAAGCGTTCGCATGCACAATTATTAAGACCTCTGACCTATCACCTTTCAAAAATGTACTACATGCTTGGAATACTCGATCGTAATGTAACGAAAATTACAATATGTTGTTTTGTGTTTTATAGTATGAACGACTTTAAACCGATTAAGAAGATATTGCAGTTAGCGAAACGTCTATAAGACCCTAAATGTCAATTCTTTAGGATAATATCAAAAGTTTGTTAGAAATAAGTGTTGAAGAATCGGTATAAAAAATAAGGACTGACATTAATAATAATAAAAATTGAGAAAGTAGCTGGAAAACTAAGAGCGGCGATGCAATGTGGGGAAGTTGAATAGAAGTTCCAGAAAAATGTTAAAACTATTAAATTTTCGTGTAAAGATAGTAATCAGTTATCAAATTTATTGATATATAATTTATCATACATAGCCTGTACGGAAATATACTATATTATAAATTTACAATTCATAATATATAAATAAAAATGTTTTATAAAAAAAGTAATTCGGTAAGTAAGTAAAAACAGTGAAGATTAATCACTTGACATATCAGCGGTGGCCAATCTAAGTGTTAGACATACCCCTAAATTAACTCTATATATTAACAGGAAGTGCATTTTCAAAAGTATTTATCTATCAATTTGTCTTTTCCATTTGAAGGGAAAACATAAAAGTGGGACTTCTTTAACAATTTATTTGTTGATGTAGTCCATATATCTTCTGTGTTTTCTAAAAAGTGGCAATATAAAAAAAAGAAATTATATAAAAATTACTGGATTAAATATTGCGTTGAATAAAAAGTAATTAGTGTTTTTTGAACCAAATATATTAGTTGACATCAAAAACTATTACTTCGAATATTGGCTATTCGTTAAAAATTGATGAAAATACCATTCCCCGTTCTATTATCAGAATATATTTATAGCACCAAGATGTATTACTACATTCCAATATGCGGGTTTAAGTCTGGCAATTTTTGCCGGGTAAATACAAATTGTATGGCCACTATAACACAATGTAACGTTTAACAATTTTGGGCTCTTTTTTCAATTTTCGTCTTTAATAGTATTCATTGTTGGCAGTAGATATTCGAATTGATTGTTTTTTGATGCAATTGAAGTTCATAATGGATGAATGCCATCAAAAACTCAGCAACATTTTTCTTTTCATTATTCATGGCTTTGTAATCGTTTATTGAGCTTCAATTTGTTCGATACATTTTTTTATTCTTTTGTGAAATTGAAAAGTAAACTAAAAATTTTCGGTAATGTAAGTACCATTTACTTTGCAAATAAATGTTAATACAAAATACCAATCCTAATAAAATATTTATAAATAATTAATTAAGTTGTCACCTGTTGAATAAGTTAACTACAACTTTGTACTCTTTAATAATAATTCATTTATAATTCGAACTTTATAATTACAAAATTATTAATTTATTTATACTAACAGAATTTATTAAGTTTGTATTAATTCAATAAATTATTTATAATCTATTAAAACAATTCTTAACCACAAATATTGCTTAAAATGAAACGCACAAAAAACGCCGAATACTTTTTGCCCAACCCAATAAATTATTTATTTAAAGGATTTGTACAATAAAGCATTTAATAATCGTAGTCATATAAAAGCTGTGAATCTAATTTAAATTTATATAATATTATGAATTGATGTGTTGAAATCTTAATTGTTTTGGGATAAGCCTGTTGTGGTCAAATATATTTTTTTAAAAATTTATAATAATATTGAATTAAAAATAGAGTTTATAATAATATTTTGAAAATTTTTATTTATAATATATTGTTTATTTTGATCATTTGTTGAGCTTCAACTTGTTTCAGTCCTTCTTTATTCTTTTGTAAAATTGTATAATAAATTGTATATTAACATAAATTTCAATTGAAAATAAATAAATAAAATAATAATATATTTATATATATAAATAATAGTAATAAAATATATTATAGTAAATTAGCTGAAATTTTAATTGAAATAATATTTATTAATAGTTAATTAATTTATTAACTAGCAAAGTTATTGCTGTTTACAATGAAATGAATAAAATAACGCCGAATACTTTTTGCCCAAATCAATATGTTATTAGATTTATAAATGTATAGTATTTATTTCAAGGATTCAGGATTTCAATCTAAGGTACTAAGCGTTTAATAATTGTAGTCACACAAAAACTTTGAATCTAGTTTGCTTCGTTTCAATATTATTTGTTGTAGTCTTAAAGCATAATCCTACTAGGAAAAGTCAAATATTAGAATATTGTCTATAATCTAAGAGGTTTTTAATATTGTGTATTTAAATGAGGTGGCAATTTTTCTTTAAAATTTATGTATAAAGTTGAATTAAAATGCTAGTAAAATCGTAAATATAAATTTAAATGCTATAGAAATAATATGTGAAAATTTAAGCTATATAACATATATATATATATATACCTTAAATATATTCATATTCATACATATTCAGTTACTGTGGCTGAACGTATTAAAGATTTTGTGCTCCTTTTTTTCTGATGTGTTATTCACACATATCATCATTACATTTTCATATTAAAAGATTAAAATGAAAGAAATATAAATTTATTAGCATTTTCTATGACAACCCAACACGTACTAAACACTGGACCTTTTTAGTTTATTTATGGTTTATTATTTTTATCTTTGGACATTTCTTTTTATTAAACTTTTTCAGATTAAACAAAGAAGTTAGGATTTCGTAAAATTTATGGCAAAGTAATAAGAAATCAAATCGATAAGAAGAAAAATAATTTAAATCCCTTTTATTTGAAACATTTGCATTTTTTTACAAACGATTGCATTGCCATTAAAATGCAGAATAAAATTGGTAATAAAAAAGGTTAACCAGTATCAACGGAATTTGTTTAAGTCAACAAACTTTTGGAATATTTAGCACATTCTCCTTCGAATCGAAACACACTGGTTTCTTAACAAAAGGATGAAAAATTTGCTAAATAAATATATAAAAATAAAAGAGCTAGAATTTTTGTTGATTTTAGCGCTTAATTTGAGTCAGTGTGGGTGTGCCAATTGAACCATAAGATACAAGGATAACAGCGCAGCAGCGCAACGTGAATGCAAAGGAAAACCCAATCTGATAGAACAAATTGCAATTACTTGTTTCATGAAAGTGAAAATCCAAATTAAGTCTTTAAGTGAAAAAATAAAAAAAAACTAAAAAAAATAAAAAAAAATAAAAAAGCCAACTTGCAAAGCATGTTTATTTATCCAACAGACAGACAGACTCATTGGTGCTGCCGTCAGTCAGAAGATTTTTTGTGAGTTCGGTTTGTGCTTTGGAACGCGAATGCATATTTTTCATTGCTGGAAGGTATCGGGGCGCATACAGAAATTGTATAGGGGCGTTATGTGTTTTATATATTATAATTATATTTTGTCCTTATTTTAGCATTACTTTACCATTTTCGTCATCATGAGTTTCATTAAAAGACCAGACAGACGCTCTGTCTAGGGCATTTGCCGTTCGTTGACAGTTTCCAGGGTGTTATTAATGTAACTTTGAAGTAACGCGTCATTATAAATACTAAAAATACTTCTGAGCGTTAAATACACATTTCCCATCGCATTTTCCAGCAACAAAGTTGTTGTAAAGTAACTTTGTAAAATTAAAATTATAAAATTCTGTGTAAGTGTCAAGTACTGCAGTATTTATGGAAAGAATTTTTGTTACATTCTCGCACTGTTTTAAGTACTCTTTACTTTAAGTATCTGTTAATTTTTACAGTATCGCATTTGCATAGAGTATCAAGACATAAACTTAAGCATTGGGTTTAATATGTAGTGAGGTCTTACAAAATAAGCAACTCATGCTAAATTTCAAAAATGTTCATATCCTAATATTTTATATACAAAATCTTGTACATATTTAAAGGCTTGGTGTTTCATGGTATATTAGGAATGAAATTATCTACCGAGATTTATAAATTCCCTTAGTTTAAGCTGAATTTGACAATATAAATAAAAAATACAATAAAAGACTAACAGAACACTAACTAAAAGTGACTAGAAATCTCGCACTTCTATCCACTACTTCCCGCCTGAAAAGGGCTGATCGTCCAGCCGTCTTGTTGAAACCAAATGTCGTCAATGCTTAACTGATTAATTTTTCGAAATAAAAAATAGATCCTGCATGATTCGATAGCGCTCGGAACTGCCATTCACCGTTACAGTAGCTTCTCCTCCTTCCTCGAAAGAAATAAGTAACCATGATGCCACCAGTGTGTAATCCACTTCTTTCTCTTGTTAATTGATCAATAATGATCATTAAAATGATCAATAACTAAACGAATTGCTTGCTCAATAGCCGATTATGTTGACCGTAAATAGACGAACTACTTTATGAACTTCGCAAACAGATTCATTTATTTCAAACTAAATTTCTACAATTTGGAAGTGTTGTTCTAGTGTTAAACGATTCATGATGAACTGCCAAGACACCCTGCAGAGAAATGTCAATGCAGTTAGACATTCTCAGCTATTAAACCATAGTTATCGATATCGCTAATTCTCATGCAGCTAAAAAAACACCCGATATATTTGAAATTTAAAAATTTAAAAACTTTACATAATCTACATATATTTGGAATTGTATAGATTTTATTATTCTTAGATAGTATTATCGAGGAAAAGTTTTCCATTTGATACCACCTTTTTGAATACGTTATTGCAATAAATTCTGTTACAAATATGGCCAATAAGAGTTATAGTCTCTGAAGTTTATAGCCACATAATAAATATTTAAAGAAATATCTATTAGAATTCAATAGTTTTTATTGTTTTAAGATTGTATTGTCAAGGGAAACATTTCTATTTGATACCACTTGTCTGAATACACTACAGTCATACCACGAGCTCCTAAAACCTGGTGAAACCGTCAATGCTGATCGCTATGAACAACAAATGATAAATTTAAACCATGTATTGATCGAGAAATGATCAGAATGGGCCAGAAGACACGGCAAGGTAATTCTGCTTCATGACAATGCACCTGCACACAAAGCAAAACGGGTTCAGGATGCAATCAAAACACTTGGCTGGGAGCTGCTACCCCACCCGCCGTATTCACCAGACTTAGCTTCTTCCGACTACCATTTGTTTTCATCGATGGGACACGCATTGGCTGAGCAGCACTTTGATTCCTACGAGGAGGTCGAAAATTCGGTGTCTGGTTGGTTTGCTTTAAAAGACGAACAATTTTTTTGGCGTGGTATCCACAAATTGCCAGAAAGGTGGTCAAAATGTATAGAAAGCAATGGCCAATACTTTGAATAAAATGTTTTTTACTTTCCTATTAATAATTATTGTTTTATTTTCACCAAAAAACGCTCATTTCATACCGGTACACCTAATATATACTTGTATGCCAATGTGGTTATGGTCATGAAGAGTTCGACTTCCTGAAAAATTTAATGATACATAATGAATTAATGATATATATATTAAGAAAATCTGATGAAAATAAGCTGGATATTTCAAACGCAAGATTAGACATCGCATACTTGGTCCAATTAGAGAAGAAGACGATACCTATCGGCTAAGATTTAATGACGAATGTTAAAAAGAGCTGGGAGAACCAGCAATAAGCAAGAGAGTAAAACTAAAGCAATTACAATGGACTGGCTAAATTCAAAGAATAAGCATAGATAATCCAACAAAAAAAAATATTTCAATATGCACCAGAAGGAAGAAGGAAAAGAAGACTTCCGAGTTTACGCTGGATAGACAATGGAGAATGATACCAAATGACAGAGATAAGTGGAGGAATTTTCAAAGGGTGGTCAAGATTCAACTAGGATCGTTGCGCCACTAAAGATGATGATGATGATATTACTGAAACCTCGTTTTGCATATTGAGTACACTACTGTTATAGAAAGTTTTATATCACTATAGTTATGGTCACTAAGATTTATGCCTTAACAATAAATCTTGTTAATTAGGTATAAAACTCAATAAATATATCTTTGTTCATTTTTTCTAGGTTCTCTTATTTAAATAAAAAATTTATATTAAATTTAAATTCAATATTTCATAACATTATTATGAGTATCTCATCTCAACTTTAGCTAACGGGCGGGCGGGCATGTTTGTTTCAATTTTGGAATGGAATTTTAACTGCGATGACTTTTAGAACTGTGATTTTCTATTTTGTAGATGAAATATTTCTGTATCAATGCTTTTTGTTATTCATTTAATCAATTTGTTGATGTATCTGTGTTAGTCGTCGTATCTGCAAATCGTTCAATATTTACATTTGTCTGTTGATTTTTGCCATTTCATTGCGTTCGAAAATTTTTCTTGTCACAAGCATTTCCATTTTTGTTTATTTATGAGCAAAGCTCAATACAAATTGCTGCATTTGTGGTTAATGAACTCTGCAGTATGAACACTGAACACTAAATAAAGTGAAAACAAACATTTGAATTGTTCTGGTCGTTCTGGTCTGTACTGTTCTGTTTCGTTTTATTTTGCAGTTGAACTTGAACTGACAAGCGATTTTTAGTTCTACTGCTGAGGTAATGTTTCGGGGTTCAAGGTATGAAAGTTCATTCAAGTTCTAATCGCAATTAAAAAACGTGTTTATTTTTTATTTAAATTTAAACACATTTTACGTGGTTCTAGAAGAGCAATTTGTGGTTTTGTGTGGTCTGAGTTGGCGCCTCAAAGTAAATTAATTTGCATTAATTTGTTGTTACCATCGCTGTTTAAGCAAAATAATAATATTATTATTAATGTATGGTACATATGTATCTACTTAGTTGGTACGAGTATCGGATGGAACTCGGATGTATTACGTATGGTTTTGGCACTTTTGACGCCTACATGTGTAAACACCTTTGGATCGTATCAAAATACTTTTATTACATAAACTAAACCATATGAAAATGTGTCGAAAACATTTCATTTGCATTTCTGAGTTTTTGTTATTTTAAAATATCTATTTTGGTTGCTTACTTTGCTTACTTTGCTCACTTTATTCACTTTGCTCACTTGTATTCTGCATGCTTCTGTTGCCGTGAGTGAGCAATAATTCCATGTTAGCGATTTTGTAGTATGAAATGTTTATTTTCAAGTATTACAATATTTTAACGCCTTATCAGCGCAAATTTGCATACTTTTTCAGTGCGTTTTTTTCGGTCGACTTTGGGTGTTCGGCACTTTTAGGGCAATCCTCTTTGGCAGTTGTGTTTATAAATTGAAAAAACGTTTGGCATGAAAGGTAAATTTGTACCTTTTTTTTATCTACATTACGAGTTTTCGGAAAGGTGTTTGTATAAATTTTTTAAGCATTTGATTAATGTACCTTTTTCATTGTTGTCTAAGGTGTTGATTTGAAACGACCTTAAAGGTTTACTTTGAGACTCTTATTCTGTTGTACTATTATTTTTCACACTAAATAAAATCCTTGAAGCCAATCAATACACTAAATTTATTCAATTCACTAGCACCACAATGTTAATATTTAATGATGTATCTAATAATGTTGGAGTGGATCGAAAGGGGTATAAGTTTATAAAGGACTGCAAACGATATGAAGAACATAATATTTTGTGGTCCACATTGTGTTAAAACTAATCAAGTTAAATTTGTAAAAATGAAATATTTTTTTATTATTATTTATCAAATATTTAGTAAATATTTTGATTAGTGGTGTAAATGTGGCTTCATATTGCACAATACAATAAACATTTTGCCAATTATTTATTAAGATTAAATGAAATGAAAGAAGGAATTTATATAAAATATTTTCTATATTAATTTGAGAAATTAGGTAATAATAAATTTAATATTATTAATTATATAACAAGTTTCTATTAAAAATATAATAGTTACTTCCGTCTGGAAAATTTGACGTTAAATTACAACTTATTCACAAAAATATGGTTCTCGCCAATAAATATTGGTTCTCGCCCGTGCGACTAGTGGAGTAACATTAGCATGACTTTCTCAGCATTACGTTCCTAGATTAGGTTCTATACATAAGAAAGAACAAATCATGCAAAACAAACAATGCCTCTACGAATAGAATAATTTTGAAATTTAACAATTAAAAATAAAAAATATAATTAATTAATTAATTCAATTATTCTACAGCTGGTTTATGATTTCGTTCTAATAAATACAGCAAGTAAATTGTTAATAAAAACTTTCATAGCAAAAGTAACAAAACTCCAGCAAAAATATGCGAACATAAAAAGTCAAGTACGGCTTTGGATCAGTTGGTTAAGGTGCGCTGATTCTGAGCTTCATATTTGGCCAGGACCCGAGTTCGATTCCTGGTACTTGCAGTCTCAAAAATAATTATTTACGAATAATTAAATATAAGAATTATTTCCAAGACCACTGATGAAGGGTATTTGGCAATACTCGAAACAGCTGTATGGTCAGCCAAAAATTCAATTAATTAAAATAATTTCAAAAATAAATTTTTGTTGTTGTTTCACTTCTGTTCGAAAACCTCTTTATTATTAATTATATATATATTTTATTTATATAATATATAATTGAAGTAAATATTAGTGTTGCTGAAAAAGCTACGCTTTCTTTATATGGTGACAATGATGATGTATTCAAAAACCCTCCAAATATAATATATCATATAAAATACTTTAAAAGAAGCTTGCTTTAAAAGACAACAATACGGAAATGGTGCATGATTGAGGCAAAATACCCTCCAAAAAAATATTGTTAAAATTATAAGATATTGATAGATTAGGTTAGGTTATACCGGCGATCCCAGGGGATCCACTTAGGTCTATAATTACAAACTCTATGGTTAGAACCACTTAGAAACTATGGCAAAGCTTATAATGCTATTTACAAGGAGGTCTTGCAGTTCGCCATGATCTTCAAAAAAGAAAGTCCCTAAAGTTTTGAGACGGCGCCACGCATGTGCTGGACAGAAGCAAAGCAGGCACTTTCATCGTCATCCCACATCTGTGGCAGATATTGTTGAAAGGAAGATATTGATTTATTAAGATGAAACAAAATCTTTTAAAAGAATGATTTGCTAAAGAATTAATTTAAAACTGTATAAAAAATTAGTTTTTAAACAATTTTAACTCACCAATTAAAGCTTAAGAATGTATTAGGCAAAAAATTTAAGGCTAATTAATGAATTGAAAATGTTTGAGTGAAACAATGTTAAGCTATTAGGGTTTTTTGCAGAAGATTTTTTTGCGTAAAAATATTGTATCAGTTCATTTTTTTTAAACTACATCAAGTTCCTTTAGTAGCCGTAAATACTGTTTATACGATAGAAGAAATATATCCGAATTGAGAAAAAGACAGATTTTGAGAAGTATATATAAGGTTCATTAAATATGTGAACATTTAGTAGAAAAGCAATGCATAAAATTTATGTTGAGCCTGTTATTAACAAACAGTATCGAACTAAAGCTAACACAACTCCGGATGTAATTACCCTCAATTCAATCGAGTTTGTAAAGAGTGTTATCATTGTGTAAACTCGAATTTCTTAAAAGTTGCATTTATCTCTCTAGCGTAACAATAGTAATATAATTGTACCAAAACAAATTAAACTCACTGGTTTCATTGAACTCTATCAGTAGACAATTATTTAAGTTGATTTCAGTTTTTCTCATAATATAGAAACTCTACTTTAGCTTATTTTCTTTTTTCTATGTAGTATAGATCCCAAGGCTTTCTTTTTAGTAATGCTTTTTGGAGTCCTGCATAGAGTATAATACAGACATTTATATTTTTAAGTGGTTATTCATTGATAATAGATGGTTGTCAAGCACTAAGCCATAACACGGCGCTATTGTATTTGGTGATATATGATGAAGACTGCGGTTGACAAAGTTTTGTCGGATTTGGCATTTTACTGCCATTTGTAAATGAGGTTCTAATATCAGTATTAATATTATTAATATTATTTTCGTGTGGGATAAGGTTGAGTAATCCATTCAGGCTCATTGGCTTAAAATCATTTGGGACCTTAAATAAAGCCTACAATCTTCCATAAGAAGTTTTGTAACTGCAAATGCTATTTATACACCTCATTTTTTATCCTTTCCTTTAAACGATAATTTTGCTTATTTTAAAGTTTATCTAATATAAAATCATCACTTAATATTATTTATTGTGAGAACATTGTATTTTTACTTTAAAGTCTTAAAATTCTATCAATAAATTGAAGTGATCACATTGTATCAATTATTATCGTTATTTTTAGTATAGTATTTCTATACGTATTTCGGGAAACTCGCTTTTGCCCTTATCAGGAGAATTCCTAATATAAGGAATGATGAAAAAACAAAACCGACTTTAAAATATTTTCGACGTAACACCTCAAAAACTAGATACAAAATTACACTAAATAAATGTTTATTAAAAATATTTATGTTCTACTAGATCTTCTATCAAAATGATCGGATTTTGTTGAAAGGTTTACTAACATATAAATTCTAAAATAAACTCTTTAGGTCCTATGACAAAACATCTATCTTTGAATTAAAAAGACTTTAACAGTGAGAATATGCAAAAATATTAATTTATAATTCATTGAATTTTTGGACCGACCATACAGCAGTTTCGAATACTGCCATATATCCATCGTCAATAGTGTTTAGAAAATCTATTGGTTTCAGTGTCTGGTTATAAATTTCCAATACGAAATGCATTTGTTTTATCTATTACTAATAATCTCCATATGGAAAATAAAAGTTATTAATACAATATTTAAAACTACTTCAAATCGAAACAGTTGGAAACAACTGGTAGATATCAAAACAAAGCAATAGTTTTTTTTTATTTATAATAAAATTATTTTATCTATGTGCGATTTATAGGAAGGGGTAAAAAATAACACTTAAAAATGTGAATTGAGTCCATTGACATGCAAATCTACAGGATTCTCCCCTTATTTCCGTGAAAATAATAGTATGAAGAATATTGATAAAAATGTGTAGAAAATTGAAATACATATTTTTCGTGTTTAAAATTTAAGTGCTGGAAATAATAAAAATAAAATTTATTCAGAAATTCTATTGTGAAAAGGTATTTTCTCAATATTTTTATGCATTTCCTTAACTCGATTTTAAAACCATATAAAAATGCTCGGGAGTGAACATTTTCTCTATAAAAACATTCACAAAACCTAATGCATCCACAAATGGGGAAAATTTTCATATTCCAACTCGTGGAGTGTGAGTTAAACATGCTCTACTTGGACACGTGCGAACTACATCTAAGTAAACGTATGAACGCCGATACACCACGTAGTCATGCAGAAAGATACATAAAAACAAAAAAATTCATTGGAAAATGATAAAATGCCCATAAAAATGTAATGCATTTTCATATAAAAACATATTTTTTAAATAAAACCACACTTCGAACGTTTTGTTTATGTTCGGCTCCAACTCATTTAAGTGGCCATGCGTAAGTTTAAGTATCTTCTTATAGCTTTGGTTTCACTTCACATCCACAGATACATTTTCGTTTTTACTTTAGTAGGCACGATAAATTTTTATATTAATTTCTCTCAATAGTTTTGCATAAATTATATATAACACATAAAATATTGTAAAAAAATTCAAATCACTCTTTTGATAGACACGTTAAAAATATGTTTATAGCTGACCTTCCAAAAGAAGGCTACCATTAATAACGAAATTCTTCCAATAAAGATGTAATAATTCGTAACGAGGCCTCCGAGCATAAAAGTGGAATGTGTATACAAAACTATAAAACTAAAAATATACCGCTCAATTAATAGTAAATTAATAAAAAGATATTAATTTCAATTAAGATAAACCTTAGTGCTAAGCAGTGGAATGATCAATGATACTCATGGTTATTATAGTTCATTAAATTTAAATTAGTAGCTTTTTCACCGCCGGAAAGAATACACACACTTATTATGGCACATACTTAAAGCTATATCATCAATTGTGGCACATATTTTACTTATTTTGCTTATAGGAAAAGAAGTAGGTGCACGGTTTCAAAGTAATTTCTTTTCAAGTTTTTAATTTCAGATAAAATCGCTTAGACTCGGAGCCAACACAAGAAACTGAGATGAAAATGGATTGCACTGAGCAAAATTTTTTATGTAAAATTAGTTATGCAGATATTAAGGTTAATGTAAAAATATTATTTTATAATTTTTCTTGTATACTAAAACGAAAAATTATACATAAAATATAAACTAATGAAGTTATTGATAGTGTTTTACGATTTTAACACAAATAGTTAATGGGGACTTCGCTGTATTAATATTGAGCTAGTGAGATTTCAACTATTGTTCCTACACCAGAAAACACTATTTTTTACTTTTAAGTGATTATAAAATTATCTACTGGGAATAGGAAAATATAAAGAAAAATTAAAAATTACTCTATTCGCCGCCGCAATTTATTACTTATTAATAATTAATAGGTATAATTAAAGTAGAACATTTAGCTAATTCCATAGTTTAAACATAACTCAATTTTATTTTGTGATATACCTACTAAAATTCTGTCGCTACTGGCGCGACAGTCGAGGTAACCGTCAGGCTAAAGAGCTGGTTCTCCCCTATAGTTATAATAAGATATCCTCCTTTAGCAGAACAGAGTTGAGGTTGCTAGTGGGATATCTAACGGGTCACCATGGGTTACGTTAGCACCTCAACAAAATGCTTAGAGGGAGAGGAGACAACCAGCCACATTCTATGTGACTGCCCAGCTTTGATGTGGGCCAGGAGGAGATCACTGGGTCGGGAACTACTAGCACCTTCCGACATTAGGAGGTCCTCAACAACCGACATTCTGGCCTTCATCCGAAAGGCGGAATGTCTTTTGTTCAGTTAGGGTCTGTTGTAGCACAAAAGATCAATCATGGTCGCGGTGCTCTGATCAAATGGGAGCTAATACCCTGTTCTTTCTTATCTTATCTTACTAAAATTCTTTAAAATACTAACAATATATACATAGAGGGGAGGGAAGGAATACTAGAAAATATCTTTTGCATTAAATTTTCCGGTTATCGAAAACTCAATTTTAAAACAACTGTGTGGTTAATGAAAAAAAAAGCTTTTAAATATGCATGATTGAAATGTTCACCAGACTTTTAACTAAACTTTCGTATTGGAAAATCTTATTCTTACCAAAAATTTACAAAAAAAATAAAGAGCTTATCTCTGTACCTAGTCTCATCGGTCGAAACAGCAATCAATGTTGGAATTTAACTTATAAAAGCAAATATATAAATAATTTGTAAGGTCGTCGACTAACTTCAACACACTTACTGATTTACTGGTCCGTTGTGATACTGTTGTTCTTTCTATTTTTCAAATTTTTGATTCTAATTGTTGCTAAAAGCTATTAGGTTATATACCTAAAATACCTAAAATTATATACCTAAATTTTACACTCAAGATTTTAAGAACACGACATTGACTTGGCAGAATGTGTATGTCTCGGGATTACCCGTTATCACAAACGACCAAGTACCGTTCACCACTCTAGACAAAGTCAGGAAAGTAGATATATCTTCGTTGAACATTTGTTGTTAAGTTATTTATATTATGAGGTACGCTTTTTTTCTTTCCTGCTCATTTATATAATATAGTATATAGTATATGTACTTAGAATATATGGTATATATAGTATGTATTGTATATATAGTGTATATAGTATATTTTGGCGTGTATTCCTGTCAAAAAATATACACGTGTTCTGTTATTACTCCTACTAATATAAGATAGATGTTCTACTTCATTTTTACTATTGATTTAAGAGTTTTTAAATCTTACTGCAACAAACGCATTTGTTCCTCCGGCACATTATTTTTTCTTACCAATTCATTTCTTGCTTATTAACTTTTTTACGGTACATTCTTTTCTTTTGGTTTAAAAAATTCTTATAATATTACTGCTTCTTAGCAAAGAAAACCCTGGAGTATCTGCTGTGTAACTGCCCGGCTCTCTCAAGAACTCGACAAAAATACTTGGCGGATATGAGTTTTACCGGACTGGAGCACATATCTGAGGTTTCTGTTATAATCCTAATAGAAGTAGCTAAAAAATTTAAGACTCTGATCTAGTATTGCAATGGACCTCACTGGTCTACGCGTGGCCTTTTTGATTAAATTAGGATGAATTGGGAAGATGTACTCGTAAAATGTTCTTTAGATTCATTATGTGACGAAATTTTATATCTGTTCTACTTTACTCCTTTGCATTTACATTGGAATAAAATAAACTAAGGCTGATATGAGAGATAAAAATATCTACATTAAAATAGTTTACTTTTAAAACTACAAATCTATGTTTATTCAACTCTTAAGCTAACGGAATTTTTATAAAGACTGCAATAAATACAGTATTTATGTAAATATTGTCGATCAGGTTTACGTAAAACTATCTTTGTATTTAACACAAATTGATACCATTTTTTCGCTAGATTGTTTTTTTCTCTCAGTGTAATCTTTTTATGCATATGAATTCTTTATCGTCTAATAAAAAACTTTTACACCCACATAGCGAAGACTTGATAGAGTAAGACCCAAATGCGGTGACTGTCTGACTATGTAATACACTTAAAAGAAACTGCACTCGTAAGCGCAAGAAGAAAAGCAGAACCGATACTAAAAATGCTGCACAAAATTGTCTGAAAGTTGATTTTAATGCGCCAAACATAAACTGCAGCGGAGTTATGTGCATGTCGTAACGTAAAATGTACCTAGTAGATTTTTTCTTTGCATGGCTCAAATGGATTTTAGTTGCTTAAGATTAAGTGTAACACAAATTTGGGTACACTTTCATTTCTTCTCTATTTTTCTGTGCTAAGTTCGATACTTTTTGGTTTCTTTAATGTTTAAATATTATTTCAATTTTAGTTGGTAAATCAATTGGAATTAAAAATTTCAAAAAACTGCACGAGTTAATAAATCAAATTTTCAATGTAATGCAAAATTATAATGAAATTATTTTCAAATTATTACAAAATTATTGAATATTTTGCGGTATTACTTTTTAATAAAATTAATGTTATTTAGTTGATTAATTGATTGCAATTAATTTGGTGTAAACAATACAAAATTAACGACATTGTATACTCATATGTATGAATATTAAGAAAACATATGCACAGATATTTATTTTTAATAATTATTCATAAACGTTTCAGTCGATTCGGTGGCAAAACAGAAATCTAATGCAAATTGAAACCGCTTAAGTTGTCACACTGTGATTGATAACTTATTCAAATCTTGCGAAGTGATTTATCATAAACAAATAGCAATAGTACAATACGTTGATGTAAACTCAGAGATTTGACTCCAACATAGCAAAAGTTTAAAGAGTCTGGTACTTAGCAAACAGGGAATATTAAGCCTCAAGTTTCTTTGGGAATTTGCGAAGGTTCCAAGTTGATTAAGTATGAGAAAAGAAGAAATATATTAAAAATTACTTTCCCATAGATTTCACTTCATATATTTATTTATTCCTTTTATTTTTCGTGTTTTTAAACTTTTATTTATTTATTTTAGTATTTATTTTTGTTTTATTTGATTTCTTAATATATATTTATAATCATACAAAAAACGATGATAATAATAATAATAATTATCAAAGTGAGTACCTTATTTAAAATTTTTGTATTAAATGGATTGGATGTAAATACATTTTTTATAAAATATTTATAAGTAATTACGTGTATTTATTTTTATCCGCATAAAAATGCAGCTGAAGTCATTTTATAACTTCTTATAATAAAAAATTAGATTTTATTAAATAATTTTTTATTTTACATGAACATATTTCATATTACATTTGTCTACATTTGCCACTGAACTAAAATTGTTTATCTCTTAGTACGATTTACTTATAGAATCTATTATAATATCCATATTAGGATTTCATCATTTTGTTTCATTTCCCCAAGAGTCTCAAAATTCTACTCGAAGTAACTTTTCCTTATAATTTCGTATAATCAAAAACTGTTGAAAGGACATGACAACAAAACTTGAAGTAAAAACTTTTTGTTTTGCTTCTTAGGATAAATAATAATAATACTGTAGTGTATATAGAATTCAAGCACATAAGCAAGCAAAAAATTATCATCAATAATTAATTGCTAATATGGACTATTGTATATATAACTTTAACTTCTTATCTTCTTTCACTAGAAAAAGTGGAAACGTGCTACATATTCCCTAAGCATGGGGGATGCAACAAAATTTCTTTGAAAACAAACAATAACTTTAAACACTTTTCAGTTCCAATGTCAGATCTTACCCCCAAACAAACATCTTTACTATACAAACTTTACTAACTAATGAGTGAGTCTCTAAAATTATTCTTATATTCTCAATAAATTTAAGCTTTGCTGCAGACGAAAATTTATTTGTTTTTTAAGCGGAATTTTTCAAATACTTATTTAATATATCTTTTAGGCTTTCACACTTTTTAAAATAAGGTACAATATTGTATTTCTATTATGGATAAAAAATTATACGTTAAATGTGTGTTTAACATCAGTCAGATATTTCTTGGTTCAAGAAACAGAAACATATAGAGTGTCTTGAAAATTTGGTGTTTAAATACCTATTAATAATTAAGTCCATTAAATATACCACATATATTCTTCTACTAAAAAGCATTTGGAAATGATTGTGACTTAAAGTTTAAATTTATGTAAATTTTAGAAAAAAAGACCAAATAAATTTAGATAAAACTAACAAACTAATAATATTTCTAAATTCCAATCTCTACCTCACATATTAATCTCTAGCTAACTTAAGAGCGATCCTCGTAATTATAGAAGAATCATAGAAACAATACACTTCTCTTACCGTTGCTTTTTTTTCGAATAAATATAGATTTTTCTGCTTAAATGGGTTAAATCGAAAATTTATTCTACTTTTATTATTCTATTATCTATCTATTCTATTTATGTTATTACCGAAAATATTATTTAAAAAAATTAGCCAATATGTTATTAATTTACTTTTAAATTTGTATTTAAAAATGAACTCACATTTTACAAATAGGAGAATATGGAGTTGAAAAAGTAAGGCATCTGACCCATTTATTCAAAATTCAGAATGATCAAAAATAGTTAACCATATGCCATATGACAATTATTTTGTTAAACTGGAAATCGGTTCCAAACTAAATCGGGTTTGAACCGGAAGTTCCCAAATTTTAAGTCTCAAATTCGAGCTTGCGGATTCAGTCTAGAACTGTTGATTTAAACACTATGTGAACCGATTATTAAAACAAACAAATGGCTCATCCATAAAACCAAACCATTTTTGAAATTAGTCCAGTCTAATCTGTCTAATTGAGTATAATCTGTGATTTCGGTCTGCTGACTACGTGAACCGATTTTTAAACCAAACAAATAGCTCATCCATAGAACCAAGCCATTTCTGGTTATTAGGTCCAGTTCATGGACCGAATAATATTTATACAAATATAAATTTTTGAAATTGATCAATTCTCATCACATTCAATCATTATAAATATATAATTACACTACAAATTGTTTGATTTTGAAAGGGTTGGGAACTATATCACTATTTTACTGCATCCTTTGAGAATTGTTGTGACAATAGAGACACTATACATTGTTACTAAAATATTAGATATTCGACCTTTATAGATTTGGATATAGTACTCAAAGAAAACATTTTAACTAACTCTAAAAACCTGTGTGTGTAGGGTATCCAAGCCTCAGTAAAACTGAAACTAACTTTTTTCTTAGTACTTATGGCAATAGTTATAAAGAAATCATTATAAAAATAAAAATATTTAATGGTAATTCTTTGCAAACATTTAATTATTAATTTTGTTGCTTTTTGTGTGTGTATTAAGATCAGATTGTTTTAAGTTGGAACTCAATCACTCAATAAACTCTTACGTGAAATATTTTTATCTATGGTAAATAATGTATTTTATAAAAACAAATCAGAAGAAAGTAAATATTTTTAGGGTATGATAAGCAATATTATATCGCCTTTTGGTTTTAATAAAACGTACCTGTTTCAGTTCAAAATTGACTAGTAATGTCGATAAAATGGAACGTTATCTGTTCTATAAAAAGTAAATATTTGCGAAGTAAACAAATATATCTCTGATATTGTGTATATTTCTGTTTTGTAAAAACTGTAATTTATTTTCAGACTTTAATGAAATTTCACAATTTGATTAAGCTATTTTATCTAAATCATTTGACGCGGTTTTTAAACAGTCTGCAAGGTTTTCAATATATTTTATTTTTTACAAATAAATTTTAAATAGTTGCGCCTTTATGCTCACAGGAAACTACAGAAACTACACTTTTCGTTTTTAATCACTTTTGGGTTTAATATTGGCGTAACTGTCAATTGGCAAACATTAATTGCAATTTTTGAACATCACCGGGAGCAATGCAATTTGGACGTCATGCATGTTACTACGTCTAAAATTGCGCTGTTTTCAACGCGTCGAAAGGGTGCGAACGTGAGGTACAACCTCCACCCACCGCACGGGTACTGTTGGAAACTATTATGACCGGTTCAGTACCATTACGCCTACTACACGCATTTGCACTTAACGGTTCGTTCGGTCAGTGGTCATCAAACACAAAATCAAATTTTAGATGCAGAACGCGCCAGAAATATGAATTCATGAATCCATCCAGAACACACGTACGAAACAGTTTTACACGCAGAAAACCCGTAAATAACAAAAAATGTTGGAAATAAAATTTTTTCTCTTCACAAAAAAAACATTAATATTTCACTTTATAGTACGTTTAACAAATTTCAAAAATAAACAAAATCAATAATAAACAAAATTTCTTTTTTATATCGTATATTGTATATTGTATATTGTATATTGTATATGAAGTCAACATATGCAAATTCACAATTTTGTATCTAAATGTCTGCATCCGTTGCAAAGTAACGTTGTTTTGTGCTGCAATGCAGAGCGCGTATTAAATTTGTAAATACAAACAAAATGAAAAATTCATAAGATACTTTTGTATCGTGCAGATACGTCAAGCATGTGGAGCAATAATAATAAAGCAAGCGAACAGCGGCAGTACAAAGCACAAAGCACGAAAAGACGAAGAAGTTGAAAAGCAGGAAGCAGCAAAAGTACTACACGAAAAACAATACAAATCATATTAGAAATGAGAAACCCACACAAATTTAAAGTGTATCTCCAAGATAACAATTTTAGATTGAGGCAACGGCCAAAGCAAACACAGCGATTGAAAATCAGCTGTTAGTGAGAGTTCACTACGAGTACTAGTTATCAGTAGTAACTGACAAAGTGTGCTGCTCGACAGACTTAACCAGTCAATGAAGTCAAACTCTTTAGCGGCACTCTGAGTTAAACGATCGCATTGAAGACATAGCGGTAAGAAAAATTAAAGATAACTGAGTAATTTTATGTCATGTAAAATATGATCAACGAAGTTTTCGTAAGTAATTCTGAGTATAAGTGCTGCATATTTTACGGTCTTCTTCAAGTGTTGTTGTAGTAATGATAACTTACAAATATATGTAGGTGTTTAAGTGTAAGACGCGATACTATAATTTTAATACATTCTCTTCAAAAATAAAAAGTAAATACATGAAGGTGAATAAATGCGATCTTAATTTGTTTTGTACAATATATGGCAATATACTTGAGCGACTAGACACATAAACAGACATTGACATCCCACATTTGCTGTGAAAATGTATAAAAAATAGTTCCGAAGAAATTTATTTAGATTTCTTAAATATTGAATATTTAACTGCATTCTACTCTTTGAACACTCATTCAATCAAGGTTCATATGTAGATCTTACCTTCAAGTAAACATCACTTTTGATAGCAATTAGAGTATATTTTTTTTTAAGATTTAATTTTAAAGTTGGCAACATTGTTTATAATGCCATTTCTATACAATTGGCAGCTGATTTGTATACAGTGAGACTTCACTGAACATGAGTAGACCTTGGCTGGCAGAATCTTTAATCCATAATATTGTTTAAAATTCTGTCAGTCGGCATATTTCAATCAATTCAAGCTGCTATATCTCCATTGTTAACGTCGTTCTTATTCCCAAATTATATCAGGTAAATGTGCAGCATCTTTGATTTCAATAAGATGGTTCAACACGCGACATACTCAAGCTATTCCACAAAACATTTGATAACCATATAAGTTTCCATAATGTTACTGTAAATTGACCTAAATAATCTTTTGATTTTATCTATTTTAATAATTTTACATAATGATACTGTGAAACCATTGTTTTATTAAATTTTTGAATTATTTGCTTTTAATGAAATGTATGGAGTATCTAGTCTACTTAGTTAAACTAAAAGCCTGGATCACTTGGATAATTTGACACTATGAGATAAATAAAAAAATAATATTAATTTAAGGGGATCTGCTTGGTGTAGTTCACTTACTGATAACATGATTTCCAAATTAAATAAAAAGTTATTTCTTAGATTATTTGCTATGTTCAACCCAAAGGGACAAGTTTTTATCGAACTCACATAATCGAGCCTTATTTTCCTATCCGATGTATTATGCCCATCTAGAAATTTCTTTCGTTATGCCGTGTAAGAGAAACTTAGACTAGGTAAAAAGGGTAATATACTTTCTGCTCATTTGTAAATAATCGGATTTTGTAAATAAAACACACAAATTTAAATTTTATTCCAAATTTAATTTCAATCCTTCAAAATATGCTCCTCCTAAACCGATACACATATGCCAATGCTTAACTCAATCTTCCATACACTTTTCGTAGGCCTGTGCAGGTATGGCTTTTAGTTCCTTCGGCGAATTCTCTTTTACCGATTCAATCGACTCAAAACGCTTACCACGAAGGGGCAATTTGAGTTTCGGGAACAGGAAAAGTCGCATGGATCCAGATCTGGCGAATATGGTGACTGAGCGATGAAAGGGTGCCGTGTTTGGTCAAAAAATCGCGTACAACAAGAGCCGTGTGCGATGGAGCATTGTCGTGGTAAAGAATCCAATTATTGGCTTTCCATAAGTCTGCTCTTTTCTTACGGATGGACTCACATAAATGCAGCATAACGCCAAGGTAATATTCTTTATTGATGGTATGACCCTCTGGCAAAAATTCGTAATGAAAACACCGCGGTAATCGAAAAAAACAGTGAGCATAACTTTAATTTTCGAGCGACTTTTGCGTGGTTTTTTGGATTTTGGCACGTTTTCGAAACGCCATTCGCCATTGTTTTCGGGTTTTGGCGTCAAACTCATAAACTCATGTCTCATCACCTGTTATGATGCGTTTTATGAATATAGATTCATGTAGATGCATCGTAGAGTCGTTTCCATGCTTTAAAATTATTTCTTCACACACGTTCTTTCGGTATTCTTTTTGCAAAAAATCAAGGTGTTTCGGTATACGTCGAGCTGTAACGCGTCTCATGCCCAATATATCATGTAGAATGTGGTGAACGGATCCATTTGAGATGTTTAAGTCACGAGCAATCTCCCCTTCAGTCATACGACGATCTTCCAGCATATTTTTCCTGATTTTTGCCACGTTTTCTTCGGTATTTGATGTTGATGGACGTCTAGAACGAGATAAATCTTCGATCACTTCACGACCCTCTTTGAATGATTTATAACACTCGTATGCCTGTGTTTGAGACATAGAAGAGTCCCCGTAAGCTTTTTGCACCATTTTCAATGCTTCAACACATGAAATTTTCTATAAAGCACAAAATTTCAAACAAACTCGTTGTTCAACTGAATTTTCCATAGTCAAATCGCTAAATGCACTTGAGGTGGTCTCACATTAACAGCTGCTGTAAATAAACTAATTGACATATGACGCTCAAATTTGTACCATATTTCAAGAAAGGGTGTACCAACATAACAAAAAAAAATTTTTTTGGAAAAGGTCTATTACTTAAGAAGTAGTTAACAAAATTCGGGTACTTTTTGAGCAGAAGCAAATATAGAATAAAAAGCGTGACTTTAAAATGTACATATCGAACGCTAATTTCTGAAGGCTCCTATAATGAAATATTTTCTGTTAATAACAGATAATTATAATAGGACATGTTAAGAAGTTAACATTTTGTTGTAATTTGCATGATATATCCTTTGTGCATGTAGCAGGAGTATAAGGAGTCTCAAGCGACACTACATTTTTTTTCTTAATATAATTCATAATATAATATATGATATGACATTTTAAAAGTTCTTGTTAAGCAAACAGCATAAAATGTTGAAATAAATATAAATCCAAAAAATTTTTTACATGCCACACGTAGTCAGATAAAATATATCTTAGTTATTAAACGACATAATAATTTGAATAATTTTTGCTATATTTCATGCAATTTAAAAAATGTTTAAAGATATTTCATTTCCTCTTGCTGAAAAAAATGCTCTTGCTGAAGACTCTACTCTTAGAAACCGAAAAGAATGTTAAACTAAAGTAGCGCATAATCGTAAAACTACGCAAAAAGTATATAAAATAGAGGGAATTGCAAAAATAGAGCTAACAAATAGCATAGCAAAAATGTTTATAAAGTGACGTGGGTAGTAAAGTTTGTACAAAGAAGCAACGTTTTACGTTGTCTGGCGTCCGTTGTGAGGTGTCACGGTGCCAGAATTCCAAGCTAGAAGAGCTGAGAGCTGTGCACAGTTAGTCCAAATATTTACCTTGTTGTGAGCTGGTTTATTTTTCGTGCTGTTATTCAACGTGGCTCTATTGTATCTATTGGTCGTGTTGCTTTAATTTTTGTTTCTTTTTGTTATCAAGTTGTTTGCAAGTAAAACAATCACGTAATTGTCAGTATTTTTATGTACTTCTTGTTTTTGGAACTGTGATATCTGCAATATAACCAAGTTAAGTGTCAACAACTTTCTTGCACTTTACATAAGGTATCTTGTAGGTCTTCTGTTTATCTTGATGTCTTGTATTAGTTTTGCAATTTCTTTTGTTCGCAGTGATATTCTCGCTTATTTAGTTGTTTTATTGCTTACATTTGCTTATTTTATTACATATTTTAAAATGTTGTTGTTGGCGATGTTTTAGTGTACAATTACAGCGATTGTTATATGGTTGTGATGAAGTCATAAATTTACAGTAAAAAGATTAGTATTATTCTTAAGATGCTTTGTGCAAAAGTACTACGACAACAACAAAACAACAATGTGTTCAATAATTAAATTTAGTTTATCTACCCGGAAGGTAATCTATAGGGGCTACCTAAATAAGCTCTGAAGCAAAGCTATTCAATTGAGTTGTGAGTCTTATAAGCTAAAGTCGCTTGTATGACTTCAAAGAAGATTATTGACTCTGTATCTACTTTTATAAAGTTGAATCAATAAACGGAATATTGCTTACAGAAAAGAAGTGAAAAAAACCAATGTTAAACTTAACAGAAACTATAGTAAAAGTTACTTATCTAGAAAAGCAGTAGCTGCAAAACAATGTACAAAATGAAATATTTCAAATAAAAAACTTACAAAAATGATTTTTCTGTTTGCTTCCTTAAATTTTTTAAAGATATTTCGAAAAAGAAAATATATAAAAAAATGTAAGTGTATCAATATGAAAATCAAAGAATAAATAAAAATTTGATTAAGAATATGAGCTTCGAAAACGAAAACTACAAAGAAACAGTTAATGGCATCACTAGTATTTCTAATCTAGCAAGTAGTAATCTCGCTAAATTTATAAAATAATACACATAACTTTAGTTAGAGTTTTATTGATTTATATAGTTAATGTATTATATGCGAAAAATCGCTAATTGAGGTACATGGAAGTTATCTTATGGCCTGCTACTGCCACCAACCTACCAACCATATGCGTTATATAGAGAGTAATTTATTTGTACAATGTACAATAGAGAGATATAGATAGTACAATAGATCTATTGTGCTATTCTTCGAGAACGTCCCTAAAGCTAACCCGTACGAATACAGTACGTAAGTAAACAGACATTTATTAAAAAAACATTTTTTAAAACTTATTAAAGGTACTTTTCTAATGAGTCACTTAAATTAAAATCTTATTCGAGTAGGCTTGATTGAAGGTGTTTTGAGTTACTGAAACCATTTTTTGATAATCGTAGCCAAAACCAGATGAGATGGACAGATGGAGTAATGAATATTTTATTCATGGTTATGAATAATAATCGATCAGGCATTATTTCGGAATAAGAACACTATGTTATATTACTATTTGTTTAGTGCATGACTACATGTTGGACTAAAACTAATGAAAATAGCTTCATATAGAGCGATTATGGTCATGAAATTTTATTTTCCGTAATTACTTTTACGTTTGTTGAATTATTTTAGACACAAAAATACTTGTACGAAAATAATCAAAAGTGTTACAATAGTAAAAATTAAAAGGTACACTGATATGGATAATGTATCTTTTGCCAAAATATTTATAACCTAGAAGAGAATTTTGGAGCAAATGTTCTTAGCTTTAGTACTCTAAAACTGATTCAAAGATGACATTTTACGCTTCATTGAGCATACTTTTAAGGCCACAGTGCTATATTTTGGAATACTAAAAGCCTTTATATCCTTCTTCTAACCAATAATATAATTATTTGAATCTACAAAACTCCTCTCAGTTAAATATATTCTATACAACTTTATAATGCCAACAACAATTAAAGTATAATCACTTAGTTGTAACTAACTCTAAAGGCCAAAAGGTTTATAAATCTTATATCAATAAGATATAAGCAATTGACCAGAAAAGAAAGGCAGCAGAAAAGAAGGCTCCTTGAGTGGTTAGTGGTGAGTGGTCTAGCGCATGTACTGGCAAGTACAAACCAGATGGAAGGCATTTTTATGGTCCTTTCCACAACTGCGATAGGTATAATTAAAAGAGAGATTCAATCTTTCAACATAGTTACCTAATCAGCAATGAATTATGAGTAAACCTACCAGAAGACTGATATCTCTACGGGGAATATCAATGAGACTATTGGGTTTCTTTTTAATGGAACGTGATCAAATTTCATACAGAAGCCTACTTATCGTTGTTTTCCTATCTTTTATTAAAAAGTTTAGCACATAATGAACTTAGTAACAACCTGCATGATGTGAGCGATATGCCCAGATAGTTTAGGTATTCCGCTTTGCAATTGTCAAAAATATTCCTATGGCTGAGAATCCAGATTAGAGATATAGTGAACTGCGTTCACATCTCATTTAGGGATGTGTAGCAGTAAAAAACTGTGTTAAATGTAAATTGAACTGTACTCAAGTGATATATATATTCCTATTAAGTACATCATCCACTTTCACACAAGCTATAGCTTCCCTAAAAACGATAGCTCCGCCTGAATTAATTATAAATTGTTTATTTATAATTATGAATAAATTAAATGTTTAATATAAATGTATATAAATTAAATATACATATTTTTTTTTATTAAATTTTTAATTTAATTTTTTAATTTAAAAATTTTAAATTTTAAATAAAATTATTGGGAGCTACTAAATAAGATTGTTAAGCTTTTACTTCATATTCGTATTCAATTAGATATTTGAAGTACTACAAGATTTAAAAATGAAACTTTTTTATTAAATATTTCAAAACTTTCTTGGAAATAAAAATAAAATGTTTACAAATAAAGAATCGGAAATATATTATAATTACTTTAATAAAAGTTAATGGGGCACGTTTTATCGTCTGTGTAATCAAAACTATATTTGCTTTTCTTGTGTATATTCAATTAGGAATTGCAATATCTTAAATTGCAGAATATCAAATAACCTCAATGTAATATCATTATCCTTTAGAATTCTATTTTATATCATTCGAGAATAGTGTTGACTTTGAAGCGTCGTCAAGGACATTGCAATCCAAGAGAAACAGAATTGTTAATGCATTGAAAAGCACAAACACAGGCGACAACAGCAACGATTAAGATAATCAATAGAGCGAAATGGAAGAAATTTGCAACAAATAAATTGTTGAGATATCAAATAATCCTGAAAATGTAAACCAACGTTTGTTGATTTCGTCTGAAATATCTCAAAGGATATTTTCAACAGTTTCATACAGTTAGATACGACGAAAGTTTGTCTTGCGAGAATAAATGTGAAGGGTGAAGACAGTAAATTTATTAAAAAAATTACTCATAGCAAACACAGATTAGGTTTACAACATTTTTCAATAATTTGTTGACTTTGTCATACAAATTTCGATTATCAACGTTGCTACAACGCAGCGACGCAGATACAAAAAGAAGCTGCAATGGCCTTTTGTGCTGGCATTTTCTATTCGCATGAAATTGAATAAAGTCTGCAATAAATCGAAAAATTTAAGATAAAACACGTACACGAGATTCACGAACATGAAACTTCAGGAACATGAAAAGTGACTAACATTGTACATGAGATGCGATGCGCTCTCGCTATTCAACATGCAACAAACAAAACAAATAAGCGCAGACGGCAGATACAAGATACAAGATACAAGATATCAAATGCAGAAAGGAAGCACAAATACAATTTGTTCTAATAATCTAAGCGTTGAAGAGTATTAATTGCCTTAGAAGCAAAACTAAAAATATTTTTTATTTTCAAAATGAAATGAGAATCAAATATATAAGTTATTAGTATGCAGCCTAAGCGCTCGAGTAGCTTCCTCAGACTTACACTACACCAGATACACTAATGACAATTCCAAATACGCTACATTTTTGGAACTATGTTGATGTGTGACTAGCAGCTAGTCAAGGGGCCGCATTGATTTATGGGTGCTCGGTTTATTTGGTAAATTTGTTTTTGTTTGTGGTATTGAAATTCACATTGTTTGTTATATTTTTAGATACTTTTAAATGATCAAGGGTGCAGCATAATTCTCTTCCCGACGAAACAGTGTGGCAAGTGTCACGTGTGTTTAATATAATTTTTTTATTATAAAAAATATACAAAAGCTGGGCCTGGGGCTGGGGCTGGGGCATGCCACTTAAGATTAATAAAAAAATTATTGTATAGAATTGTATCGTATCGTATATTTCATTTAAATTTATTGATTTGTTTTCCAAAACAAATTTGTTTTGAAATTTTCAAATGGACAATAGCTGCTTTATGTGAGCTATCTGTACTGCATAAACTATTTCAATAACCACATTTAAGTGTAAAATATTTATATTGAAATATATACATATATGTTTCATAGTGCATCAATGACTGACAAAAATGATTGCATCTTTGTGCATAGCAAATGTTGCGTGCTTAATGCCATTTTCAGAGAACCTAAATTTATTTCGATTATTTTTATGACGTGTGGAAGTGGAGTTTGTATAAATATTGGCAGGGCAATATGTCGTTGAAGAGATTTTTATTATTCATTTCTCTTTGCAATATATAAAACAATAAATCAATAAATGTGTCAATTAAAAACTGACAACTTTTAGGAATTATTTTACCTGATACGTATATATATTGAATGAAATATTGTTCATTGGAATATTGTCCTTCAGTGAAGGATGTTCCAATTTGGAAAATAATTCAAATAAATCGAATTTTTTATTATTTAAAATATTTGCAAAAACCAATGACTAATTATTAAAAGCAATTTAGTGTCTATGTAGTGCTTTAGTATTAACAATTTAAGTACATGTGTAGTACAGAGAAAAACCATAAATGTTTTTGATATTAAGCCTAACGATTTCATTTTTATTCAAAATATATTCCAAAAGTGGCAAAACGAAGACAAGAAGTAATAATAATTATTTAATTTTATTAAAAGTTTTCATATATTTCTATTATTTTATTTTCTTCATAACAGTTCTTGTTTAATATAATAAACTTATAGCAGATTTACACTGTTGGACAATATTTTTAGATTTGTTCTGAAGTTCGTACAATTTCAGCCTTATCTCATCTATATATATTTGGCAAACTTTGTCGTTTGTGGTACTTTTTGAGTACGCAAAATAAAAGAAAACTATAAGGTCGTCTTACTAATAATTATTTTTAGATTTGTCAAAGGTTCAAGGTAGTTTTTAATTCTCTGAGTTAATTCTCTGGAACGTCGGCATAACTTAACTTAATGTCTGAGGGATAGGATCGATGCGGTAATAAAAAACTTGCTTTCCACCGTTTTCTGTTTTCTTGAGGACTATTAAAACATTTGCAATAGAATTTAAACTCATTGTGTTTTTCCTTATGAGATAAGTAATTATTGCTATTATAATAGCAGTAAAATCCAGGAATATAGAACGTTTCATCTTAATGTACTTTTATATGGTAACACAATGTGTACTATATGAACAATTAGTTCGTAACCTAACCTGAAAGTCGTTAACGAATGTGCGACTTTTCACCACTTTTCATTTCGGTAAATATTTATAATGGATTCTGAAATCCATGGATTCTTTTTCTTCGGATGTGGAATTAACTTCATGATGATGCATCGTAATAGCGAAATATTATTTGTAGAAGACAATTAAGTAAAAGTTTAGTTATTTATATGTTCTCTTCAGTTCTTTGAAGTTCCGAATCAGTTACGATCGAAAAAAGAGTATTTTTGTTTTTCCAGTTACGATAACATATATAGTAATAAGCTTCAAAATATAAATTAATTATCAAAAAATTTTAATTCTAACAAAACTTTAAATATTTCTTAGAAAATGAGGAAAACCTGCAGTTTGATAATAGAACTTATTCATAATAATTAAAATAATTACAATTGTATAACTGTCTTGTTTAGTTAAATAATCTAATCATTTTTTATATTCCCAACTTTAAAAACTAAGTATTCTAGCAATACATCGAGTAGATAAGAAATAGTTTTTGTTCTAAAACTAGAAAGATCATTCGAGTAAGTGTCTATTGTCATAAAAAAAATACTCAAAAGAAAAAATGAATACTAAAATTTCGGAGATTTAAAAGTTTTAACTTCGAGATTAAAAAAATTTACTAAATATTTATAAGTAACCTTGTTTTTTCTTTTGCATTTGTGATGGTTTTTGTGGTTTTATTATCCTCATAAAATATGTGTCAAGTTGACAAATATGTGTATATGGACAAGGAAGTACACTTCAACCGTACATTCAAGATTTATTAAAAGATAGTTTGATATTCAATATAAACTACGAAGCATTTAAGCTCGTCAACCATTGCGATTTCTTGGGTATCAATTGCATTTTAACACATAATATATAATTCATATTCCTTGTAACGCAAACGGTTCTCAAATAAGCACTTGAAATGTTGTTCCAGATGCAGCTTAAGTATTCCTCAACATAATGCCATTTTCCGTTTTGATGACCATTGAAATGTTAAATTTCGCATCAAATTGCCTTGACAGCCGCAAAATGTGCAAATTTGTGCAATTACAAATTCTGTTAGAGACGAAGGATTAAGAGCAGTAAGGATTACAATAAAATGTTTCTATTTTAGCAAACTTTGCATTTATTTGAATTTCTAATGAATTAAATTGTGTATTTTACGAAAATCATTGTATATTTCAACAAAAAACTAAAACAATTTCATTCCTACAATACTTAAATTTTAACTACAATTTAAGTATTTATGAAAACTCTTCTAATGTTGAAGCTATTTGAGACAGTGCGTTTGAGCACTTTTACTCTTTCTTAACTCGAGGTATTTTCAAAACCCCTCTTTACGCCTTGACTGGATTATTGCTTATCACTTCGTGAGACTAAGCAATAATTGACCTCAGATCTGCAAACCTCCCCGAGGAGCCTGTAACTATTCTGAGATTTGATAACGCGGTGTTGGTATGTCTGTCAGTTTTCGCAAATAGTTTCAGGGCTCCATCCTTTATGTATTTTTTGAACGGATTAATATTGAGGTCCCTGAGGAAGTCATTCGTCCTAATGTAATGTAATGGTACTTTGAAAAGTCTTCTCAGAGCCTGGCTTTGTGGAATTTCTAGCTGGCGAATAGTAGTGTTTGCGGCTTTGCAAAACGCTACACATCCATATAAGAGTATTCGTCCGTCACTCTTATTTAGTTATATATCAGTTTCCTGTTCTTTGCATTGAGATTTTCATTTCTGAATAGCGGTTGGAGGTGATGAAGAATTTTGGCACAGTTAATTCTTTTCATTTGAACCATGTTTAAGCCATGTGAATCGTATTTGGCGGTGCCCTGATATTGTTAGCAGGTCATTTTAGACAAACATAGATTATTATTTCTCGATCTTCCTTTGCTGATGAAATTAACGTTAAATTTTTTTGCAGTTATGCAGAGACGCTTTGAACCAATGTTTCAATATGACTGACTACTACGTAAACCCGCCTTGGTTAAGAAAAAGGCTATATTATAATAATTATGTTGCTTCCATCAATATTAAAAATTCAAACATTATTGACAAAAACACTAATATTAATTAAATAAGTGGATATAGTCACCGATGGAAATGAAAGTGTTAATTTTTGTACTAAGTTCCTGAGTTCGTCGGATTTTCATTACTACGGTTTCATGATTCGTTCTGCAACAGAACTTGTTTTATTTAAAAAAGATTTAAGTATACATATTTAAAAAAATAATATATATAGAATATCATATAAAAGTTGGAGAAATTATTAGAGGACCTCACAAAAATAAAATAAGTTCTAAATGTTAATATTAATAATTAAATAGATATTATACAACTCATATGATATAATATCATTTAAACCACTTATATTTAGAAAGAACAGTATAATTTATAGTTGTAAATTAATAACAAAATATTAAAACGTGCTTTAGATAGCACTTTGATGCTTCGTTTAACATCTTTAGAATTATATTGTATTACTTAAGTTGTACCTGTTTTAATAAGAAATAACACTACATATTGAAAATGGTGACATATAAATCATTACAAATGGTAATAATTAGTGATCTGTTAATATATTAATTGAGGCTCATACTCCCAAAAAAAAAACAGTTAATAAGCAATAATTTTTCATTATACTTTGTAATATATTGAAATTTTTAATAATGCATTTAACATAAAATATATAAGACTTGAAAGATTGCTGTTTTTAATATCTCTAAGTTCATATTCGGTAGAATCAGGATGGGAAACACAGCCTAATATAATTCCTATAGTAGAAAAATAGTACATATTATTTTAAAGGTAAGATAACAATTTCATATTAGAACTCCTTTATGTTATTTTACCTTAATATCTTAGGAGTGCTATCGTCATCACTAAACAAATTCTTCTAAGATTTTCGTGAATCAATTTATTTATAATTTTTTTATGAGATTATTTCTAAACAAGATGTCTTAATTAATTATAACTGAAAGTTTGTAAATCTATCTACTTAGTTGTTGTTATCATATATATAATCTCTAAAATTATTCCTAAGCAAGTATATATATAGACTGTTAAAAATCTTTGTGTTTGATTCAGTTATCAAGAGTTTTGTAGTCTTTATTTTCTACTTTTCTTCTTAGCTTCTAATATGGTTTGGCTTGGCTAATATAATTACGAAAGAATGTGCTATTCGAACAAAGTAGCACACACATCAAAAAAAAATAAATTTTGGGAACTGATCTGTGCATGAATGTAATTATTCTTTAAAGTTCTATATATTGGATATCCGTTAGACATACTAGTTTGCAGGCTTCCGTAGTGGAATACTACCATACAGGTAGTATTTTGGTATTTTCTCGTTGGTATTTTCAATTAAATTTATCATACAACATTAATAATGTATTGAACTATTTTTTTTTAAATAGATATAAGAAAAGTAGCTATTATTATATACTATCAAGAGTACTTTCGTATAAAACAACTATATTTCCTTAAAGTATATTTTTCATTTATTTACTTAATTGACCTTAAGAACCCATTACCTGCTTTTGATCTTATGAAGCAGTCCTCTCCAGACGCCTCTGCTGAGGGTTCGTCTACTCCAGTCTAATACATTTAGTACGGTAAGTACACTTTCATCTTAAACACTCCACCGGAGACACGGTCTGTATCTACAGCTCCTTACTACAACTACCGTTTCAAATATCTTTTATTTTCTCTGTGACTAACTTTAACAGATAGACGTACTACTGCGCACAATCCATTCAAGCCCACAATAATTTTAAGTATTTAGCCACTTAAATTGTCTATTCTTAAGTGACAGATTGATATAAAATAAATAAATTATAAAAAAACCAAAAAAACTTTTTAGCTAGATCATCATCATCCCATTTAACAACATGACCCAACTCCCATTGGATCAATATCGTGTTAAAGTTTATACAGCTCCAGATTCATTTGGTTGTGGTAGTCATCGGCAACTCATACAGGATCAAAGATGTTGTGAAGAAAGTTTCTATCGAAGAGGCTACACATAGAGTGATGACATTTTTATGTTACCGAAGAGTCTATGTGGTAGGGTTAGACCCACTTTAGATTACTTAATAATTAATACTTACTAGAAAAATATAGAACATACGAATACAATTTTTTCTATTAATAATTTTTTTTAGTTATATTAAAAGTCCCAGCATTGCTTTATCGTATTTTATTATTTAAATTCATTTTTCCAAAAAGAGCTTCCTTATGATCCATGAATTTGCTTACAAAACATTATATTGACTTTCATACTTTTTCTCAACAAGGTCTTCTCAAATATTTATTGTGCTTAGTATTCCGGCTAAACACTTGTATTGTATCAATAACAAAGCCAAAAAAAAAATGAAACGACTGCGATGCAAATTACACGACAAAAACGTAATAAACACATCATTTTTGATCAATTGCAGTTGGCATGTGCATGTGTGTTGGGTTTAGCATAAATTCCAATGGAAGTAGTCAGTCAGAAACCCGCACTCACACACTTACACACGCATAAATTCACTAGAATTAACAACGATCGTCAATGAGTACGTAATTGACATGAAACACGTCGTTGCCACACTTTGGCTTTCATCTGTGCATTCATTTGGTATAAAGTTCCGCATCCGTTTTTGGTTTGCAAAGCTTATTTCATTTGCAAAACAGAAAAATGAGAACAAAAAATTTCGCAACTTCGCAAAGCGAAATTCCGCAAACGTACCGACGTACCGACGAATAGACGTACGGACGTACGGACGTAGGAAAGGAAACACAAACAGCGGTGGCGCATAAATAACAATAAAATTTGCAATTGAATTTTTTTACTTAGTTTCATTTTCGGTTTTTTATTGTTGATGTCTTTATTGCACTAAAATTGTTGTTGCGCTATTGCCGTGCTTATTGTTGTCATATTTTAGTGTTTTATGTTCATAGATGCGTCGTTATTGGCTGTTATGATGTAAATACACTGCTGATGACACAACGGTATTTGCATATAAATTGAACTCTTGAAGTGAACAGTAGCAGCGTGCTTGGCTCCGACGATATGCATGCCCCACTACACGTCGCTAAGCTCAGCTCCCAGTCTGGCATAGTTTTAAGCATTTAATATGCGCTGAATGTAGCGTACATAAGTAGGTTGGTTTCGCGGTGCTTGTCGTTATGCACTCACTCCTCGCTGCTCTTTGGCTGCTCTTATTGCGGGAATGAATTTCATTTCGCACAAATTTCAGATATTAATTTCAGTATTTTTTTTTGTTTTACTCGATTTTACTTGATAGTTGCAGACTTGTAAGTTTAATTTGTTATTGTTGTCATTTATTGACTACATTTAATATGGAGCTTAACTGCACTTCAATGTCAATTTTGCAATTTATTTTTGCAATTATTTTAAGCAAAAAAATCTATTTAAAATGCAAGCCAAATAAGTTTTTTACACTCATAAATAATATAAATTTCCAACGTTACATGCTGTGACTTTTTTTTGTTTATTAATTTGAAAAAAAAAAAACGATTTTATACCCTTTACACAACAAGAGTCCAAAGGTATGTTAAGTTTGACAAAACATTTGTACCGGAATGAGGGAGAAAATGGAGAGCTTTAAACTTTACATATTAAAAATTTAACTGCTTGATAGGACAAATTGAATTAACCATGTGAATTAGTATTAGAATATGTGTTATATATTTGCATAGCAGTGAGGCGGTATGCTCCACTAGGAGAGAAGGATTGCAGTAAGTAAATAATGTGTATATGGGTCACTCTCTTGCAAGCGGAACGGTTTTTGATCATATAACCAATTTGGCTGAATTTTTATCTGATCCCTATAAATCTATTTGTTGTTAACAATACGAACTCTCCTTTCGGACTACTTTAGGATAATCTACAAATAGTCTTGTAGAGCTAATGTCTTGTAGAGCTTCCTGAAAGCGTTTGCTGTATTCATAAATTAATTGTTATGATATAGTAAGTTACGAAAACCTTTGCTGAATGGTTCGACATACTTAATTCTATTTTTATTACCAAATCTCACATAACCTCTCTGATCCTACATTTTGCCACACAATAATAAGCTAAGTCACTGACATATCGCTTGCTTATACGCTAGGGAAATACAAACTAAGGATTGGACTTTTTAAAAGTTAGCATTTATATTTCTTGCAATGCAATCACTACAAAAAAAATGACTTCGAAACAATGTACTTTATGAATATTAAGCGTGGGCAATTTGGAAATCTACAATACTCTTTCATCACTTTCTATACTCATATCTAATATTTCGTACATTTTACAATATTGGACGTATTTTTTCTAGATGAAAATCAAGACTCTTATTAGGACCAAAAGATATAATACGGTATATGATGATATTAGAAGATAACTGAAATAAGATGATCCGACATATCATTTGGGTCCAAAACGAAATATGAGGATAAAGAGAAAATCTCTAAACTCCTTAGGAGAATTATTAAGGAGAATAAGAAAACTTAAAGAAAGCAGTAAAGTATTGCATAATAGCTAATTTGTTTATGATGTTTTATATAAAGTGAACTTTCTGGGGAATAGTGATCGAAGATAGAACACACGTCTCATCGCAGTGATATGGTAGCAATATATTGTATATACATAGAGGTCGTCACATTTTGATCACTTGACCTTATGTACTCTAAAAATGACAACAACTTACGTACCACAAATTTTTTACTTGTGGCACGCATGCCATAGATTTACCGTGGTTAACCAATACCAATGGTCTATGGTACTAAATTAATAGGGTATTTAAATGGTTTGCTTAGAATTAAAGAATTTTCATCCCTGCTTCTAATTTATTTTATAGTATACATTTTATTGAATAAAATTAAAAGACTTACCTTGCCATCAGTATCAGGTGCATGATATCTCACTTCCAAAGAACCGCCAAGAACAGCATACCAGAATCGTCCTTGTTCGCCAGCACGAAAAACTGTACACCAAAAATCAAAAAAATTAAATTGCTCATTTGTATCTTGACCAATCAACAAAATATGGAACATCTTTCGAAAATATTTCAAAATTATTTAAGCGTAATTTTAGGCAAATAGCCAAAGGTGTTTACAATATAAACAAGTCCGTCTGCCAAAACTGCACAAAACTCAAACAAATGTAAACATTGCAAGAGCGAATAAAGCTTATATTGAAACAAATTTATAATTTTGGCAAATGAACTTAAATTTTGTTTTTTTTTTTGTATTTGGTTTTGGTTTCCATTAGAAGTGCACTTACGTGTGACGCCCTTCTCCAAGTCCTCGTAAAACCCACACATAGCCAATTGCTGGAGCGCTGAGCCAGGCAGGCGACAGAGTGGCTCCACGCGTCGTAATCGACAGGATATTAATTCAGCATCGCGCAAATTACGGTCACAAGGTCTGCAAGAAATTGAACATAAAAACTATCTTTTATCAAAATATATAAGAAATTTTCGAGTTTCAGACATGGAACTTATGTAATTGCAGAAGCAAGTGCACAACTGAAATATCTGGTACTTAATTGAAACAATGTAGTTCAAGTCGAAGGAGAACGGAATCTGTCTTTAATTGCATAAGTTACTCCACTTTATTGCACAAAAAGTTATCGCTGCAATTTTGGATTTAGTGTGGAATTAGTGTGAAATTAAGGAGAAAGTTTTGAAATTTATGACATTTACAATTTCGCTTTTTGAAACTCATTTGTCCAAGAAAAACTGCACATAATCGTTTGTTAGTATTTTCATAACAGAAAGTTGTTGACTTTAATTGTTCAAATAAATATTTTTCCTTTAGAATTTGTGAGCAATTTTCTTGAGTAAGATTTCTTTTTTTTCAAATCAATAAAGAATATATTCACTTTTTATTATTACGAAACACAACAATGTGGTTATTTGTCTTAAAACCACAAAATTCTAAATATTTTTCTATTAAGAATTCTACAAAAGAAGTGTCCGGTAAAAAATAAAAGTAAGAACTCCTATTAAATTTTCTCATCAAAAACTATAAAAGCGTAAGTGAAAAAAATATCCATTAGCGAATGAATATAACAAATCTTTCAAGGTTCTATAAAGTACGACAAAAAATAAGAAGGAAATGCAGTGAAAGAGGACTTTATATTGAAAGAAATAAACCTAAAAAAATAAATATTAAGAAAGACCTTGGCATTAGACAGGTATGTGGTCTGGTTTCTCTCTAAAGTATTCAAGAGAAGCATTGCCAAAAGTATTAAAGTAAACGATGAGTATGAATTTGATTGGCACTAGGGATAACTCCAGTGTAGTTAAAGGACCACGTCTTAAAAGTACAAACTTAAAAAAATATATATTTAGAAATACTTTAGTATTAGGCAGGAATCTAGTTTGGTTTCTCTCTAAACTATTCGTCAGTAGCATTGATAAAAGTATTAAAATAAACGATGAGAGTGACTTTGATTTTCACTGAGGATAACTCCAGTGTAGTTAAAGGATGACGTCTAGGAGTACAAAACTGAATACTCTTGTAAGAACAGCCAACGTGAACAGAAGTGAAATATGAATACTAAAAATAATTGGTTTCTAGTGACCTGAACTATTTTTTTTTTTACCTCTATTTCATTTATGCAATTTGTTTTCAAAAAATTGCAAGACAATTAGCAAAGATTAGGCATAAAAAGGAGTTACCTAATCTTATATTCAAGTTATTTAATCTGATCGGTAGTCAGATAGGTAGATTTGCAGGCAGACAGATATAATGAAATAAAGACCGACATACAGACGAACAAGACTTATTTAATTGAGATGATAAAATGTGTAAGTACTTTCTTAAAATTTAAGTAACCCAGCTTGAATAACGATGAGATTCATGTTAATCCACAAATTTTTGATAACTGCTTTACTGACATTTCGCGGATCTTTCAATAATATAATTTTAAAATTATTTACTTATATAAATATATTATTTTTTAAACTTAAAATTTTAAATTTTAAAAAAGTATCCAAAATTTCTTATACTTTGTATACTTGGAATATCCAAGTTAATTTAATTCTTGAAAATGTTTGCATGTTCCTTTACAACTTTCTAGCCAACCTTAAATCTGTTAAAACAAAAATTTAGACAAGTTTGTAGTCTGTTCCCTTGCATTTTGAGATTTAACATTTTTTTCATCTCATTTGACGGTAGGATATGCTTTATATAAGCACTGTACATAAGTTCCCCTTTAATATTTGAAAAATGTCATTTATCTCAAAATCGATATAATTTTTTTCTTGCCTTTTTCTTCGTATGTCATTACCTTATTATCTTACGACCATTTACGTTGAAAAAATTTTCCTTTAATTACACGCCGTCTCCTTTCATCGTCATTTAAAGCGAAGTATCTATTGGTTTTTTAGACAAAATTGCACAAATTCAATCGTTAGAACTCATAAGCACTGAGAAATTTGTGCGTTTTTGTTGAAAAAAAAAGTAGTAGAAAGCCGGCTTAAAAAAAAGATAATGAGAAAACTTTTTTACCGAAAATAGCCACAAGATATTAAGGTATTGGTATATGAAAAGTAAGCAAAAAATATGCCAACACTTTCAAAAAAAAATGTTCTGCAAAAATCATCCATTTTCCAATAAATTTAGTTATGAATCACCATTACTGTATAACACAATAAAGCATAAAAGTATATTATAATAATTTTTTAACTGAAAGTCGTTTCGAATATGCTATTCTACAGAACTTTGATTAAAAAATGACCCTTATCTACGACTTTTTTAATTTCTTAGACTTAAGAATTATCTCTTGAGGTTAAAGTTTATTAGATAAGGTTATACCGACGATCCCTAGGGAATTCAATTGTGTTACCGTGTACTGACACAAATTGCGTTTAAAACCACTTAGTACCTTTGGCGAAACGTAAAATGCTATTTAGTGGGAGATCTAGTGATTGTTCAAGATCCTGAAGGAAGGGGTTCCATAAATGTTTAGTCACCTTCTTGCATGAGCTGGGCAAAAACAGAGTAGATGAAAGGCACTTTTATCGTCCTCTCCACAGCTGGAGAGGACATGATGTGGTTTCCTAATCTACAATAACCTGTAAAAAAACCTACCAAAAGACTGATATCTGAGATCTGCGGGGCATCTTTATGGGAGTATTAGATTTATTTTCGTTGGAAAATGGTCAAATTGCATACAGATGCCTATCTATCGTTGACTTTTTAATTTTAAGTGAACTTGTTAAAACTTTCACCACAAGTTAACAAAACTCCAGAAAAATGTGCGAACATAAAAGTCAAGTACGGCTTTGGGTCAGTTGGTTCCGGATCAGCGCTGACTCCGAGCTTCAAATTTGGCAACATACGAATTCAATTCCTGGTACCTGCAGTCTCAAAAACAAAAAATTATTTAGGAATAATTAAATACAAGAAATATTTTCAAGTTCAATTAATTAAAATAATATAAAATTAATTTTTGTTGTTGTAGTTCACTACTGTTCTAAAGAACCTCTTTAACTTTAACTTAACTTAAAGCTTGTTAATATGAATTATTCTGCATTGTATAAAATCTATTGAAATTATTTAAAAAAAAAAAACCTTTAATAATAATTAATCATTAATTAATCTAATTAAGTGCTTATTAAGTATACCGTATTATATTCATATCCCATTAAAATGCTTTGTTATCTTTAAAGCTTTATACGAGTATTAAATTTTTATCAGTTTTCATAAACGGAAAGCAAAATTTTTAAAAGATGAGATTTATTGCAGCTGCTTTCAGTTTAAAAAATATTTAAAATAATTTGAATTTTATAAAGTAATAACATTTATTCAATGTTAATTATGTTTGAGTGATTCTATTTTCCAGTTAGTTAAGCCGTAAGTCAATTAATTTTCCTCATTTCAGTACTTGCTTTTCATTAAGATTGCACAGTTGGCATCGTTATTGGCATGTGCGTTACTGCTCAGCTCAATAGCCGCGTTTTATTTTGCAAGGATAAATACACATTTATATTTATATCTTCATTTATGTATACAAAAATAAGTATAAATTTGTGAGACAAAATGTCCTTAATTAAGAACATTTTCATTATAATTAATAGAGTAATTACATTCATTAAACAAGTTAATTGCTGCTGTCCTGCTGTTTTCTTTATAAAAGTTAATCAAAATATAAAAATGCTCACCAATATTTTATGAACTCAGCACTTTAATAATATAAATAAAAATATTTTTATATTAAAATTAAAGAAAATAAAGAAAATTCTTGCCTTTATGGTTTAAAAGAATATGGAAACCCCGCAAAGATAAATCAGAAAGTTTTGAATTAAGGAATTTGTAGATCGTATAAAATGGCTGTAAATAATAACTTCCACAGAATGGCAGAATATTCGGAGGATTTAAGCCATGATTTTAAAGTACTGCTTAATAAAAAATTAAAACAAGTATTTTTCTATTAAGTAGAAAAGGAAAAAATTGCAGCCATAAATTCTGTTAAGAAAAAAAAAAAGCAAAAAAAAAACCGAAGTTGTTGAAAAAAAGATATTAAAAAATATAACTTGAAGGATAAAATCAACACATAAAAAATAGCTTGATTATGCTGGATCAAAAGGTTTCCAGAAAGGTAAAGTAAGGTAAACACAGAGTTATAAATATCAACAATAAAAAATAATATGCCAGCTTCTCTGTTATGATATTTGGTTTGTTCTGCTAGATAAATTTATATTAAATAAAAATATTCCCATTAATGTTTCACTGAAAAAAATACAAAAATCGGAAAAAACTAAATTTTTTTTGGTAAATAAAAAAAAATGTGTACTACAGAAATTTTTATCACTCCATTTAAATCATAGAAAGGACATGAAGTCTGTTGTTAATTATAGTGTTGCATATATAAAAACTATCGGCGAGATATCATATGTTTGAAAATTTATGACGGCATTTAATCATATTGCTATAAGGGAAGCTATGTTATAGCTTGTCTGCAACTCGACAATATATTAAATAGGAATATATACATACTATCAGACAAGTATGTCAAGCTGCCTTGAGTTCCTTGAGTTCAGTCCAATTGAGTCCAGTTCAGTTTTTGATTGTTACACATCTTTAAATAAAATGTCTACGCAGTTTAATATTCCTTTACTCTGGGTTTCCGGTCATTCAGATATTTTTGGCAATTGTAAGGCAGACCAGCTAGTCAGACGGGGTCCTTCAATTAATCATTCAGCTCTCCTCAGAAATCTGGGCATATCGTTGATATCATGTAAACATTTGTTGAAGTCTTTCCGCGCTAAGTAATTTAATAATTTATGGACTTAATGATATGTAGGTATCTTTATGTCTCGTAAAGACATCAGTCTTATGGTAAGTTTCTTGCTAGATTACAATTGATTAGTGGACCATGTTAGAAGATTGAATCTCACGTTTAATCATTCCTGTTGCAGAGATCGATGAAAGTGCCTCACATTTGCTTTGTTATTGCCTAGCGCATATGCGGCGCCGATTAACTATTTTGGAAGTTTCCTTTTTTGAGCAATTATATGACTTCCCTCTAAAGAATATTCTAAGCTTTACAAAAGGTTCAAAGTAATAGGATGGGCAATGTGGATCATTAGGATCGCCGGTATAACCTAACCATAACCTAACCTAGTGACTTATAATTCAAAAGCTTGAATGTACAATGTGTTCATTATATAAAGAATATAGAAAGTGGGAAAGAGAAAAAGTGATTCACAGACACAGGGATTAGGAGAAAGAGAAAAAGTTATAGAAAGAGAAATATAAAAGTAAATACAGAGACATTTACATATATATAGAGAGAAGGATATAGAGAAAGAGACAGAAAAAAGGAGCCAAAGCGAGAGAGAGAAAGATAGCGAATGAGAGAGCAGAAACGAAGGCTACCACTTTATGGATTATTAAAAAAATAAAAGTTTCATTTTAATTAAATTTCTATAAATCTTTAAATTAATAAAGTTGGACGTTCGCAATTAGTTTTTAAGAATTTTTAAACAAATCCCAACACATGCAAACAGGAGAATTTAGTTTTCCTCTGCCTCTGCACATATACTAATTTCAAATTAAATATGAAAATTCGCTGCAAATACCGAAAACCCAGAACTCCTAGCAACTGCTTTAGGGGAAGTGGGCTTGTTGGTGGTTGAGCGGAAATAATGCAAAACTTAATAATAACGTTGTGATAAGTTGGCACACAGGATTAGAACGCTAATTGCTTACCTATTCCGAACACAAATGTGGAAGCATTACTGTCGGGCATCCATAATGGAGAAAAGCAAATTGTGTCCAAGGGGAATAGGAGTGCAAATGGTATTTCATTTCAGCGGAATTCAAATTTCATATGCAAGGATGCGGACTTTCATGGCATTGCTGTTGTTCCTTCTAATTGTTATTCCTGTGGTTGGAATTTTTGAGTTTTGGTTTTAGTTTAGCCAAGTTGTTACCAAAGCTAAGAAATTAACTTTTGCAGGAACAAAAACAGGGATATTGCCAACAACCAAACAAATGTCGACAAAAATAAACTTGACAATAAGAAACTTTTTGCTGTTTACACTACGATTTTCGAGGCGAAGGCAACCAGTAACGCGCAAAAATGAAATATTTTGCATGAAATTTAAAATTTTAATGGAATAAATTTCCAAATACTAACCGTTGTCATTTATGCAAATGTCCGAATGAAGTTGTTATATATTTTTGGTTGATTTCAAAAAAAGAAAACGGAATTAATGTTGAATTTTTTCAAAAGAGAGAAAGAAAATTTTTTATTTAAATAAGGTCAAAGAAAAAAAATTTTAAAATTAAAAAAGTTCTTTATTAAGGTGTTTATAAATTTTTATCTAAATAAGCAAGAGGAGTGAGTATAGGATAAGGACAATGTGAAAATATATTTTGGTTATAATCTTATTTTTTGATTAAATATATTTTCAAAATAGCTGTCAGAACAAATTTCATTTAAGTGGCAATAATGTATACAATATAAAATTGTATAAAATAAAATAAGTAAAGCTTATATCATAAACCTCACTTAGATCAATGGGTTTAATTTCATTGGAGTGTATGTTAGGTGGTTTATTAAGAACAGTTCAACTTTATCAGATTACTTACAGAAAAGGTGCGCTTTTTACTTCAAGCTATTGAATATTAATTAATAACTGGACGGTCAGCTCTTTTTAGGCGGGAAGTAATGGATAGAAGTGCGAGATTCCTAGCTGACGGGTTAACATGCTCTCTTGGCCTTTTGTATTTTTGTATATTTTGTATTATTGTATTTTTTTCTGAGATTTAACTAAGGAAATTTCTAGTTATCGGTGGATACTTTCATTCCTAATATATCTTGGGGTACCAGTGATTATTCTTAGTATTTTTGACTGAGCTCTTTAGATAATTTCAATATTTAAAGTAGTAGCATTATCAAATAGCTGGATACAATGAGTCCATATTGGTTTTACCATGTTGTAAATATAAAACTATTTATTTCATTGCAGAAAAATGAGTCGTTCGTACGAAATTATTAAGAATAATTATTAAGTATGATTAAAGTAGTCTAAAAAATTACATAAAATTAATTAAATAATTTAGTTTTAAGTTACTACCACGCTTTTAGTGGCATTTATCGCATAGCCCATTTTGTCTTTATTTATGAGAGTAATATTAGCAGAGTGCTCCAATCTGTTTTTAATATTAAAAAATCTTGAACGGTTTAAAGTCTAAATGTGTTCTTATCAGTTGGGTTCAATTATTAGCACAAGACAGTTTCTAAAGTCATACTGATCTGTTCCTCTGCATACTCAGAATCCTGATACTGTATTGTTTAGTAGGTATTTCCTTTAAAGTGGTGAAGCCAGAATTTTTTCAAAGGAGGATATATTACAAAATGTTTGTTTGTCAATGTTTCTATGTTGGTTAGCTATTGGGAATTTTCTTCGTTCTTCGACAGAGATTATATCTTCGCTTTTTGAGTATGATCGTAACGAATCAATTCATGGCTGTTTATATTTTTTTTTTTTGAGAAAATTATCTTCGTTGTGATATTGTCGAGGTCTAGTCAGTGACTATTGTTTCAAGTAAAGTCGTATCGGTGATAAAGCTGTTGCATCTGAAAATAATGTATGAAGCATCGTCATTGTCTGCAAATTTATACATACATTTCGGATCGTTTGGTTTAAGGATTCGAAAAAGATACACTAGTAATGTGCAAAAGTTTTAGTTTTATATTAGTAAGCAAATAAATTAATTATAATTCCTATATACTTCTCCAACTTGTATTGAAAGAACAAAAGAATTCCAATACTATATAGCATTTTAATCTATATATAATATTAACTATTTCTAAGTTTGTACAAGAAGTCCCGTCATACCTTCATTTATTACTTAAATCATATAGAGCACAACCCAATGTTGACCTAGCTATTGGTTGTTTAGTAGTAAGAAAGAAAAATTATTGTGTCCACATTTTAAGATAATGAAGGTTATACGCTACTATAATATCTATAAATTAGTTTACCAATAAATAACCATAAAAAAGAAATGCATCTAAAAATATTCGTACTAGCTTCAGCTTTTATTTGATATATAATATTAGCGTTAATTTTTTTTTCAGGGTACCAAACAATATCCGCAACTTATGAAAGAAAACATGTGAAGCAACAACAAAGGTCTTAAAATCTTAAGAGTTAGGTTTTACTCGCAAAAAATTTTACGTCTTAAGTTTAAGTGCAGCCAAATTCAAAAATCACTCTATTGTGAATGTCTACTGGAACTATGTTGCAAAATTCCAGTCATCCGTTATAATCATATGAACACAAATAATAAACAAATTCAATATATCTAAGAAATAAGAGAATAAATGCTTACCATTCCTTTCTATTATTCAATTTGTTTTCTTTTATTTAAATTAATTAATGTTTAGTGTTTGGAATTTTTATGTATCATCTTATACACAACACAATAAAAACATATGTCAAAAAAGCATTTAACATATTTTAAAAGTGATGCCAATTTGTTTCAACCAGACTTAATGCTGTTTTTTTACAACTCTGAAGGAAAAAATTATATGCAATAACTTCACAAATAAATGTTTTGTGGGTATATAAAACGTGATGTTATTAGAAAAGTCAAAGTAACAGTTTTTCGGAAATAAAGAAAAAACGGTACACAAGAAGAAGAAATCATTATGATTTTTGAATTTCTGGGAAAATCCTAGCTCTCATCTTTGAAAATTTTTGTTTGTAAGCTAATGTAATCGAAGTATATGTATATTTCATATATTTAAATTATTTAGTATGTTTTATTTATTATTCTACTTCGTATTAAAAGAAATTCCTTATACTCGTATTCTCTAAAAACAAAATCGGGAAATATTTCGGTACCTTGAACTGTATCCGTTCCGCTCACTCATTCCGCTCATAACTGCCTTTATTTTTTCAATATACATTCTTTTTTATTTTTGATACAGGATATTAGGAGTATTTTTAGAGCTCAAAGTTTTGTATAATTTATGAGTGTTTATAAGCAGTCAAGGATACAACAATTTCATTGTTAGATATTACTCTTAACGTATTTCATGTAAAGTTTAGGAAAACTGCTACTAACTTTCGATGGCAGCACATTGGTTAACAGCTTTCGAAATGTGTTTAAATAATGCTTAATTATTCTAACAGGAAGTTCAATATTGTGGAAAACTTTAAACATTTTAGAGTTGCGAAATTTGAGTGATTAAAAATGTTGATACTCGGTACCACAAAGACCTGCTATCAATGAAATATTAAGTCAAATTTGCTCACTTTTCGAAAGTATCTTTGTAATGTAATATTCTGCTTGAAAGACTTGAGATACTATTTTACTTTAACATTAACGAATAGGATGACAAGGTCAATAAAATTATAACGAATCTATAAATTTGAAGTACTGAAAAAATATATAAATATATATATTTATTGTGTTCTCTAAGAAGAAGAGTTGACCATCTGAGTGATTGTAAGGCTCATTTATGAAATAGACGAATCCACATTGTCTGATGTCCTGTTCAATACAGAATAATCACTATAAAATATGTTATATATCAATTAAAATTGTATTTTTAATACTTTATTTGAGTTTTAAAATATGAAAATATTTAAAAAAAACTGTACTACGCAATATTTTTCATTTTAATATTTTATATTTTAATTAAAGCAATAATTCATAAAGCTTTTATGGCTGCAAAAAAAAAAGAAAAAGACAAAGGATGCTGACAGAAACAATACAAAAGTCTCTAATTTTGTTAAAAATTTAACAAATTTGTTTTGGAAAATCTTAATTTTTTGTGTAAAGTTATCTGAGCTAAATAAATGTAGACAAATTAATTTACCGAAGCAAAATAAAAGCAAAACCATAATAAAGATATAAAAATATTGCTTAATACAGAAAATGGCTAGCATTAAGCTGAGTAACATCGTCGGTGAAGTGAAATTGTAGTACAAAAAAGTGAACATTACATTTTGTTTGCTCAGGACCGTGCGTTTGTCGAGCATAAATTAAAAGAACAACAATTTACATTTATGAGTCCGCCTGAGTGTGCTGGCAAGGATGTGCACATTTGTAAATGTATTTGTGGATTAAAAGCACATGTGTATATAAAAATGGGCAAAGCCCTTACGGTATAATGCCTTCTGCACTTAAATAATAAACTTGCAGCTGGAAGATAGCAGTGGGGTGGGAGGGGTTAGGTGGATACATTAGTCCTACGGCAAGCTGACAAGAATGTTTGTAAATTTCGCTTACATAAAGCAACGCAAATTTGAGCCTTAGATACAATTTATGTAGAAAACTCCAGGATATGGTTGATTTAACCAATTCCAATTTCTAAAGGGGTTCTGCATCCATCATGCTGAGCTTAGAGCCAAATACACAGCTAAGCCGGAGGAAGTATGTACTCATGTCGGAATGTCATAAAATATAAATGAATGCATTAGTAAAAGTCTTAGGCAGTCATCTTGCTGTGAGATCCATAAAGTCGCCTCACTAATGTGCATTAATGGCTCCGAATGTGTGTATGAATTCACTATCATCTTGATGAGATGTTATAAAAAAGCCAAGTAGAAGTGTCTTGCAGCGCGAATTCGAAGTATTTTCAGTGTCCAAAAGCATGTTTACTTTATTGGCATTTTATAGTTCCTACGCAGAATAGAAAATAAATAAAAATATTTTGTATTGTACACACACTAGCATTCATTAATAATAAAAAGGAACCTGTACATTTCGAACGTAATCTGTTACTGTACCATTATGTGCTGCGTTTAACAGTCACGACTTTAAATTATTTGCTATACAAAATGTGAGCTTTCTCCACTGACGTCTGCTTTCTCTGCCTAACGTTACGGTTTTGTGCACACCATTTGGGGAATCATTTTTCATGGTACCACCCAAAGGCAATAAACCGTTGGGTCTACTGTCCTCACTCTAAAGCGCATACTTATAGACTTGACCTTTTTACGTCGACCACTTCATCCTTGGTTCCAGTTTGCCAAACCGCTACAAACTGAAGTTAATTCAATATGTTAAGCATACTTGCTAGACACTTATGGTTCGTTAGGCGTTTTTCTATTATACTGGCATGAGTTTAAATTTAAGAAGTCTACTTTGGCAAATCTCTTACCGTTTAAGTGGTAAACTGTTGGCATGTCGGCATGCATAGCAGAGTAGATTTGTACCAATTTGATTGATTGCCATGGCTACATTAAGCTGATAGCTACTTGAGTAAAAAGCATATGCAATAGAATTTTATTAGGCACACTCTACTATTAAGGGTTATTATGTTCGAAATAAATGTGTTTCCGACACACTTAAATGGTTCTTATAACGTCAATTGTGAACATTTTTCAAGCTCCCACTACTCATCATTATTAGCGCAGAATGGTAGTTTTATTTGCGTTTCTCTTTTTCACGGCTCAAATTACAATTTGACCCTTGATTTACATGAGCCTAAAGGTCAATTATACAATTTGTTTGAACCTTGGTCCATTTTCAAGGAACAAAATGAGGAAATATGTATATGTGATGCAGTGAAAAATTTATGGAATTTTGAGAAAAGCAGAAAATCAAAGTAACACTTATGGTGAAAATATCATATGACAAAATTATTAGAAATAAACTGAAAATACAATTTAAAATGAATTTGAAGCTTAACCTTAGAAAACATTAATAAAAGACATATTATATTGTTAACAAATTTCAACTTTATTACTTGCTTGGATATAAATTGAATATAAGTTACATATATAAAAATTTTTAACTTGCTAACTAACTTTCTGGTATAAACAATATATTTCTGACTTATGTGAGAGAGAGAAAGGGAGAAGCATTCCTCTCCAAGAAATGAAATAAAATTTTTGGACTTTTCAATATATATCGAGATAAATAGTGTCTAAACCTTTATTCTATTTTTACAGAAACCTACAAAAAAAAATTAGCCGTCCATAAACACCAAATATCTCAAGAAGCTTAAGTTTTATATGAATTTAGTACACTCTATATTTCTTAATTAATTCTTAGATTTAAATGAGATCATATATTAGAGTTGGTTAAAACCAAAAGTTTTTTGTTATTTTTTGATATTTTTTGCGGAAAACCTTATTTCATCGTTTAAAAAGGTAAAATATTAACTCTACCAAGCGGAACAGAAAGATATTTTAAGGTTCAATAAAGAAAAGTTGGTTATTTAAAATTATCTTTCTTTAATAGTGGAGAAAATGTAATATTAAAATAATCATTTCACATTAATACTATATGTAATGTCACGTTCAAGAGATATATCAAATTTTGTTGGCAAACTGCCTAGTGAGGTTTAAAAAATTCATTCCTGTGTAAAGCTTTAATTAATATAAATAAAAATTAATATACAATTAATAGAAATAATAACAATTAATAGAAATAATAATAATTAATAGAAATAATAATAAAAAAAAAATAATTTTTATATTGTTAATTAATAATAAATAATTAGATTTTAACTAATTGCTTTTACGTTATTGAAACATTTAAATAACATCTTTAGGAAGTAGATTTTTTGTAACAGTCGGGTGGACATATCCCAAAACTGACATATATTTCCCTAATATTGGTTCTGCTATACCAAATAGTATAGTCTAAAATTTTGGTGCAATATGTGTTGCGCACATATACATAAACTAACAGCACTTTAAATCAGATGGACTTAACTTACCCCACTTTGTTAAAAATAAATAAACTATTGCAATGCTGGGTCACTACAAATAATACCTGTACTAGCTCCTTTTAAATAAACACAAATATATTAGTTTAAAATAAATAAACAAAAATAAAAATAATTATATATTGCTGTCACAAAAAATCTATATTGAACGAAAAAGTCTTGTTTAGGCTATACCATTTGGTATAGTAGATCCAAGATTAGGGAAATATATGTCATTACTAACTATAATATTGGTAGTTTTGGGATATGTCTACCCGACTGTTACACAAAATCTATTTAATCTATAATAAAAATTATAAACCCCTTAAATGGAACTTGGAGCTAACTCATGAAATTAAAAAGGTCATCAGAAAGTCAAGAGATAAAAATTTGTAGTGTACTGAGTAAATATTGGAGGGAAACGTCAAGCAAAACGATTTCCTATCCCAGCGAAGGGATTTACAAGTAAAATGCTTTTGTCAAGCTTGGTATACTAGAGGATTCTATCAGATTACTTTACAGGTCACTGTAATCTGTGATAAGTTAAACACTAAAATAAGTCAAACCTCTTCCACACTAAAGTGGTTTGTAAAATGGACTCCAAAATTTGATAGTATATTCTTTGTAAATTTCATAAAGTTGTTAAAAAATTTGCACTACATTAAAACTTATATCAGATACAAAAAATAAGAAATATTCTTTATTAAATATTACTAAAAGATTACTTTTACATTTAAGACAATAGACAAACAGAACTGAGATTTAGTCTAGCATTCTGACAGAGCCGTACTATCTGAAAAATACAAAGATATAACACAAACCGTTAAATCTTATGGATACGGCACATGATCCCCAATTTTTGTAGCATGATATTGAAGATATGTATCTGAAAAATAAGTGTTTTCAATATAATGGTGGTGTCACAAGCCGTACAATAAATCGAGTTTCGACTTTGTCGCGTTAGAAATTTCTCGAATGTGTAAGTGTACATGCGAAGACCTTTTAATTAGAAAGCACTTCAAGTGCGTTGGTTGTCTTGTATTCTAAAAATTAGAAGAAAGTAATAAACAAAAATTCGAACAACGAAAGATTCGTAGAGCAACAGTTATATGCGGGCTAATAAATTGACTACGAAGACGTCGCAATTTAGCACCAACGGAGTACCACAAAAATTTTAGCAGTTGATTGCAATTGCTTTAAGATACGCCACATCTTAAAACATGATCTAATTAAGAAACACTTCAAGTGCTTAAGGTGTCTTATCTTCTGAAAAATCTGAAGAAATCAAAAAAAAAAGAAATTCAAACAAAGAAAGATTCGTAGAGGTTTGGCTCGTTTGGTTTAAACATGCAAAGTCATTACTTCTAATTTGACAGATTCAAAGATTTAAGCCCGACCCTTGTAGCTAAACAGCTATATGCGAACTCATGATGAATATTTGACAATGTTGATACAGTTGTATGAGCGACAAAAAATTCAATTATTCGAAAACTAAATATTGTTGTTTAAATAACTATCCTTCTCAAATTCAAAAACCGATTGCCTTGTAACATCCGCACAAACGACATGCTAAGAGACTTTAGAATACACCCGATCAAAAAATACATATAGGATAGAGCCCTGAAGTTATATGCGAAAATTGACAGGCTATCCTACTTACTAATATCTAATCTTAGAGTAATCACTCTCCGCACGGGGAGGTACGCAGATCTTAGATCAATCACTGAATAATCATGAAGCTTATAGGCAATACATAAAGCAGCCAATGAGATAGGTGGGACCCTGTAGTACCCCCAGCTATCAAAGAGTAAAAGTGCCTAGTTGCGCTGACTCGAAAAAAGGATCAACATACTAAAATAATTTTTAGAATACAAATGGGTAATAACTTTGTGGGTTATATTTAAACTAGGCAGTTGAGCACATAGAATATAAATAATTTTGACATAAAATATCTAATTAATTTTTAGGTGCAAAACTTTTTACAATCCCTGATTATAGGGTCTCCGATTCCAGTTCATAAAAAACTGAATATATTATTTTGATGCTACATGTGTGATAACTATGAACCACTATTTTAATGTAAATACTGAATTTTTTATATCGGATTTAAATGCAAATCGAGTAAGTTTTTACGAATTTTTTATATCGGATTTAAATGCAAATCGGGTAAGTTTTTACGTCTTATAGACGTTAATATTCAATGCCACATATTAAGTTACCTTTTTTGGGAAAATTTATAATTTTTAGAAAGATATAAATTTAATGAAATTAAAATAATTTCGTAATTTAAGAAATCATTGGCATTTAAGAATTTAAAGGCATTTATATTGCCATTTATTTTTTTGTGAAATAAACAAATATGAACTTTTCTTGGCATTATCTAAGAAAATTAATATAAAGATTCTTATATCAATCCGTTTATATTTTTGCTGAATTATTTTTTATTTATAATTTATTTTTTAAAAATATTATGAATTCATTCTCTTATTTATATACTGAAGTGTGTACATTGTAGATATATGTAGATATATATAAGATACTCAATATTGTATCTAAGCTTAAAATCTCCAAATTTTCACAAAAGTAGAATTCAAAACAGCATGAAATTGTTTACGAAATGTAACTTTTAAATCAGTTTTAACTTTTTCGCCTACGGGGTTTGTATTTTGTGCAGATACAAATGACATGAAAATATATACAGCAAAATATTTCACAATAAAAAATGTTGTCTTTTGGTTTTACATGAATACAAAATGGAAATAAAATGTTGTGACAAATCCCGCATTGTGGTCTGGATGTCGCATTCTGGCATGTGCCCTACCTTAACAATTAAAGTTTCAGTAATAAATGAGACTCATTACGAGGGATGTCAAAATTACAAATTCTCATTGCAAGAACTGTGGCTGACCCTATTCCAAGTAATTTTTTGAGTTCGCAAAGTACACACTTTGTAGTTTTCCCATTTGCTTGCGCGCTCTTAAGTATTTTGCAGCTACTGAAGGATTTGCAGGATATCACATTAAGCTCATGGCATTTATAAGGATTAGCACATAGAAATCCTATTAATGTCACTCAAATGTTAAACGCCGTAATAAAACGAGTATAAACGTTAATTCATGCCAATATATATTTAAATGTTTGCTAACGGTTGGCTGCTTCCCCATAATTATCTGCTCCTTTTGGTGCGTCGAAGGGAGACGTAATTATTTCCCTTTTATGAAATCATAACAATCTTTTCCTTTTTCCAAATTAAAATCACATGTGTGACTGTGTAATGAAAATATATACGTAAATATGTTTTATTACAAGTCATTAATTTTGTTCAATGAAATAAAAAATATTTAAGCTTTCAAACGGTGGTAAAAGAATAAAAGGACTTTCGAAAAAATATATTCACTCATTCACATAACCAGGATGTTGTTTGTTTTCATATTAAAATATATCTTTTTATATATATCTTTTTTATATTCGGTATGTATTCCTTTATATATATATTATTGTTATTGTAAAAATTCATATTCCTTTGTAAATGAATTTGAAATACCTTAGCAACAAAGCAGAATGGATGCTCTACTTATAAACTCATTCACTTTAGTGAATAGGGAGACTAAAACATACTTTTATCTCTCATTTGTTTTACATAAAATAAAATCTCATTATCTACAAAAATTAAATAATTAAAAATCTTGTAACTTTTTAATAAACATAATTATTACTTATGTTAATTATTCATTTACTTCATAGGTTTTCAACTGCATATAACGGATTAATAACAGAGGGCAATTGTTTGAGGATCCTTCTTTATGGTGCAGGCAAATTAATCTAATTTTCCATCTGACCGTGAATATAGACAGATAAATTATATATGTGTTTTTTGACAATATTTATATTGTTGTTCCAAAGTGCTGACCGTGTTAGTAGGACAAAAATAAAGTTCATAATTCTCTTTTTGGATTTATCAACCCATCCGACATTTGCAGCTCAGTAGTAATAATACCAGTTTAAAGCTTAAAAACCCATGTTTCAAAGGGTTAATAAAAATTTTTTTATACTAAGAAATACGAATTTCATATCTTGAGCTAATTTGGAAGTAAACATTATTCTTTATGCGTTTTCCAGGGCTCTCCACATTCCTCCTCTCAAAAGACGGAAATTTTCAAATTCATCATTAAATCATCTTGTTTTTAGAAAAAAACTGAAGAGAACCTCTTTTAAATGTATGAAAAATACTAAAGATATCCAAGATATCATCCTTTTATCATACGTTTAATACGTAATTATTAGAGACTCAGACATCTACTGGTTTCAGATTTAAGCTTAACAGTTTTAGACTGACCTAAAACAGTTATAAATCAAAAAACATAAATTAGTGTCGAATGTAATCTAACCATGGTTGATTAGTTAGAACGATATTTCTGAAATACTTCTACGGCTTTAAAAAAGCATTTTCAGGCAATTTCAAAAAAATTAGAAAGGATAAAGGAGATGTATTAATATTACTCTTAGCAATAAAAATACTTCGAAGAAAATAATGCTATGTTATGTCCTATTATGTCCTATTATTGATGCAGTGGTTTTAAATACATTTGTATATGTTTCTAATAATTATAAATTGCATCTGCAAGACGAGACTAATATCGTCAGAGTATCAAAACATCATGCTAATCATATTTTCTAATAGAATATGGGAAAGATATTAGTTAAACGGGTGTAAGTATCGGCTAAGGTAACAGATGTATAAAAAGCTCTTTTTCTGCGATGTGTTTACAATTTTTTATGAAACATGGATCCATAACTATACTTTGAAAGTAAATTATTCTTCAGCCGCGTGGACAATAACGGACGATGTATCTATGTACATTACTTCAAAAACTAAAATGAAGTGATAGGAAATTACTCTTAATGATGAGACTCTTTTGAATGTGACGTGTTCGTAAAAGGATACCAAAACGATGTAAGTATCAAAACGTTAGACAAAACGAGGATCAGAACAAATCGTATTATAAGATGTGCAATAAGATATAGAAGTATAAGAAAAGCATTTATGTAAACAGTTGGTAATGTGAGTGGTTAAAGTAATATATAAACAGTTAACAATGCGATCGTAGACAAGGAGATAATGTCGTAAAGTAATCACCAGTAGAGGTAGTTCAAAAGTAGGCGGTTACGAGAGTTTGTTAATTTAATTATATTTAGTTTAATTAGTTTATTAGTTTGTATCTTGAATTCAAATATATTTTATTATAATTTTACTTTATCAATAAATTAAAGCATTTATCTTACATCTAGTCGTATATGATTTCATTAGAGCTGCAGGAGAATGTATACGAGTCTTTATGAAATCGGGATTTGCCAAAAAATATGGATATTAAGTATTACATGAAGCGTAAAGTAATCAGGACTTTTGAAAACAAGATATTTGTAAGATCTTTTATTGAAGGTAACATGCTTTACTTAAAGATTTCTTACTAAAATACCGACGACAAATATTTATTTCCTTTGATCACTTTTTCCAATCAATTTTTTGGCTAAAAATCATTCTTTAACTTTCAAAAAGATCCCTCACTTAACTGATTTGGCTGTTTATACCTTTCGGAAAAATGATTTTTCTGGTAAAAAGAGAATATTTTATTATTTTGAATAAAGTAAATTCTTAAGTTAATCATACATTTGTTTCAGATATCGCCAAATACGATTTTTTAAAATATTTATTGTTTTAATTGTTTTTACGAAGTGGAATCGGGGACTGACATGTTCACATATAAAATCAACATACACTCAACTCTGCATTATAACAATAAATGTCTTTGAACACCAAAGAAGATGAATATTCGGGGGAATCTGATATAGCTCTATGGTCCTTGATTAAAAATTAAGTAATTTTTAGATTAAAAAATTATAAGGGGTATTAATAACGGGTATTCTATTCAAAATGAAGTTTTTGTTATAGGATAAACATAATTTTTAGTGGAAACATTTTAGTCGTAGAAACTAAATGGTTAGTAATGATATTTTGAGGGATATCTTTTCACCCCCAAATATCATGATGCATGTAAATAGCAGTAACTAGGTTTTTTGAAGGGATCTCTTCTTAACAGGGCTTTTTCATTTTTAATTGCAATTTGTAGTCAATATAAAATAATTACACTTCTGTTATAATATTCAATAAAATGAAAAAGCCAAAATAAACTAATTAATAAAAATTAAAAGTTTCCAAATCCCACATTTTTTATAGAAGTGCCCTGATTTCTTTTTATTTTGGAAGTGTAACATAATATTTGATTTAATTTAAAGCGCTAAACAATGTGGGACTGAAACCTATCTTTCTAATGCTAATATTCTCCTACGTATTAAAGTGTTCTTTAGTTCATAAATAAATGGAAAGCTCTGTGTCTTAAAAGAAACATATTAGAGATGAAGCTCTATATAGTTTTATTAAAATTTTTTAATATATACCTGGGATATAAAGATATCTTTATAATGTGTTTATGAGTTATATTATCATATAAGGTATTTTTGATCTCAAATGACTAGATTTTAGCACTTTATCCTTGAATAAAACTGTGGTTTACTATCTATTGGCATTTGAAGAATTTTTTCTGGTTCAATCCTATTCCTCAAATAATCGTGAGTTAACCTTTTCAGTTTAAAACAATCGAAGATATTTTGAACTTTTATTTTTTAAACCCAGTAATTAATTTACTTTGCTTTGAGCAGTTTTTGCAGCATCAATAATTCAATTTATTTTAATTTTTTCTTAATAATCAATATATCAGCATGAGTATATATACCTCAATATATGAATCAAATATTTTCAAACATTATGGAGTAAAGCGAGTCTGAAATCAATTAACTTAGTGCCTCAAGTATCAATAAAAAAACTGTTTTTGGTATGCGTTCATTTTAGTTTTGAAAGTTTTTTGCATGCGGAATAATTGAACTTACCGCTTGTCCATGGCAGTTATCCATTCCATCGCCATTTTGTCTGATATCCTTTCAGTTCGCTTTGCCGCTTAAATAAAAAGTTTGCTTTGTGAAAATTTAAAATGCTTTGTGCACAAATGAAATCTCTGCAAAAATATTATTTCTAATTCCAAAAAATCGAATCCGCAAAAAAATGCCGATTCAAATCCTATTTATTTTGGGCTAAAGTTGTTCCAGTTTGCAGTGCGCACCTCGTGCGTGACGACTCCAAAAAGTTAAACTGAATTCCTTTTTTTGTTTTTTGTTCAGAACGAAAAGAAACTTTGTCTCAAAACAATTTAAGTTATTTTTTCTGATATTTTGTGTTATTTTTCTTTCGGTATTTTTTCTGATATTTCCTCAGGCTGAAATAACAGCTCTGCCACATTTAAAGCCTTAGCTAAGCGTGTCCTTCTTTGGGCAACTGCTCTGCGCTTTTCACTGTCATTTGCAATATGGCGGCTCGACAGCAAACGGAAGTAAATGAACTTGACTCAGAGGATATCGACTTTGTGCTTTTTTTCTGTAAATATGAGTCTTTTTGCAGGTTCCTCTGTATGTTGTACTAATTCAATTTTATCGTTGTTTTTAAGCTGTTGGAGTTTTTTCCTGGCCGTGCATGTTGCCGGCTTGTGTATGCAATTGATATCCTTTATCAAGTGCGATACTAACTAGAGGCTTTGTGTAGGTATCGGAGTGTTGGAGTGGAGCAAAGCTTTTATTTTAAAAGTTATTTGTGGCTACTTTTCTTGCCATTTGACAAGTGTTAAGCATTTCCGTCTGTGTGGTTGAAATGTGGTGTTCTTAAGTTGTTCGTAATGTCCTGTAAAAAATGGAATAAAATTTAAATATAAATTGAAGTTCCAATAAAAAATACTTTATTATAATTTTAAACTTAATGCGATATTTTTATTAATATTTAATATTTTATTAATATATTTAAAATATGAAATGTTGTGTTCATAAACTAATACATTCATAGTTGAATGAACTCACTTAATCCCTTATTATTTTTATTAAAATTAATCACCACAAAATCTAAAATTAGTTATTTTAATTAATTCATTCACTATTTGTCACTACTTAGACAAGTTGTGATTTATTAAAGGGCGATAAAGGGAGAAATTATCATTTAAATAATAAAAGCCCTATTTTTAATACATAATTTTTAAATAATTAAATAATTTTAATTAATTATTAATTACTAATTAATTAATTATTAAATATAATCAAATATTTAAATAAAATTATTTACGAAAATTGTCAAAAAAATTATTTACGTATAATTAAAAATAAGAAATAATTCTAACATCAATAATTATAGGAATTTGACAATACTCTAAATCAGGGTTGTTCAAAGCATGGCCCTGATCCATTACAGTTAGATAATTTATTTATGGCAGTGCGGCATATTTATTATTTAAATAAATGACTTAAAATATTTTAGATAATTTATTATACTTCAAGTTAATTTACTTAACTGACAAAAATTTTAGTATGTATTTCGTTGTACAACATTATTTTTCGTACGGCAACTACTAATAATAATAACTGCGATCTTATCTGATCTGGAAAGCCCTGCTTAAATAGCTGTACTGTCAGCTAAAAATTCAATTAATTAAAAATAATAAAAAAAAAGTTTTGTTCTTGCAATTCACTACTATACGATAAAAATCTCTCTATTAAAAATAAGAATTTATATTAAGAATTTTCTTTCGTCAAAATGGACGTTCAAAATCAATTCAATAAATTATTATATATGGATAGTGTCTTATTAAGAGTTTTCTGGCTAGATTATCAGGGTAACTTAATAATCTAGATATTTAATATTTAATATATTTCAGTTTCCTCCTTGATCATATTGACTCTTATGATTATACTTGAGATTAGTATCTTTGTGAATACAATATTTTTGTAAATATCAGGCAATTCTACAGATTCTTCTAAACGTTTTTGATGGCAATCGTTGGACACTGTCTAGAATTGAATTGGAAGTAGTACCCAGCACGGTTTCATCAATATAATATTTAGAATTATTTTATTATCAAGCCTAAGTGTTGATTTAGAACCAACAATTGAATTGTGTTTAGAGATTTCCAGTTTCGGTTGTATTAGTTTTTAACAAATATAAGTTTTCCACATTTATCTCCCATCCAGTGTTATCCCATCCATCCCAGCTTGCTAATAGAATATTTTTTAGAAATGGTTTTTTGATTAATATTCAAAGTCGGATATGAATGCTTTTTTAGAATAAACGTAATTTAAATATATTTCTATTTGTTAACTTTAATTATTCACTTATTTAGTTACTTAGTAAGTTATCAAAGGCAATATGTTGTGAGGATTTTATTAATTAATCATTAAAATTAAATAACTCTTACTTTTTATAATAAAGGGCATGTTTTTAATAAAGAGCGTTGAAAAATTAAATATCATATAAAATTATACAGTAGATTTAATAAATTATAATTTTATATAGAATTTTCTATTCGCAAAGTTTCCATTAAAAATATTGTGATCATGATATTTTTGCTGAAATTAGGGACTTACATATATAGTACCATTTACCGTGATTTTGAAACTATGAATTATTAATGTAATTATAAAAATATTATAAAAAGCTTTCAATATCTTGATTTATAACAATATTTAAAATTCAACAAAATTAGATGTTGCTATTACACAAAGAATATTTCTTTCTTATGTGAATATTATTAGATATATTAATAGATATTATAAATATATACATATGTTAATAGATGTATTAATATACATCCAACATAAATAAATGATTTACTTTCGGTTCAAGGAAACGTTCTACAATATGTCCTGTTCTGTAATACTAGTATTTTTTTTTAAATGTTGAAAATAGAGAGTTTTAGTGGTAGAAACCCAAAAAAAATTAAATAAATGACAAGTTTTATATTATGACTTCCCCAAACTTAAGATAATTTTAATTAATATTGATTTTAATTGATATTTCATTTGTTTGAAGTTTTTTTCAAATATAAAACATACTTTATTTAATGCTTTTTAGGAATTTACTATTAACAGCTTCTGTTTTCGATTAATTCAAAAGTTTTTTTTAATCTTCTGAAAGTACATCCACAAAAGTATTTATTATGTACTTTACACGGTTTTAGCACTTTTACACTTCATTGCGCTAATCCAAAACGAGCAACGCATACAAATAAGAAGTTAATTAATAAAAACTTTTCGCCGGTAACTTTTTAGCACCTTGAAAAAAAATATATATAAAAAAATCAATTCTAAAAAGTTTTTTAATATATAGAATATAAAACCAAAACTTTACAGGTGAAACACAAAAAAAAACTAGTCTTAGTGGAAGTAATCCTACCTTTATTATTTAAAAAACTGTCAAAAAGTATATAGAAATTTTTCCTTTAGACCGCTGAGGTAGATTAAACTTATATTTCATTTACTCAACATATAATTTGGTTAACATTTTTCAATAAAGGATTCGACTAATAAATTTTGCTACTAGTTAGTTATTCTAGTATAGTTTCCTGAAGAACTTTTTTCTCTTCAATATAAGTGGGCAACTGAGAAATTTTTTTTTCTTTGTAAACTAATTTTATGGGCACCTAAGGTATTTTGAAACCTCATAATATATTCAAAAAAAATGGGAAAAAAACTTTAGAGGTCATTTGTTAAATTGTTGGAATTACAAATTAAAGTAATTAAATAATAACATCAATTATAATGATATAAGTGGTCAAACTCAGATAGGTAGAGAATTTAAAAACAGTAAATAGTTTTGGCTTTGCCGAAGCTTAGATACCCTTTATACAAGACTTTGAATCTACAATCAAAAGACAATTAAAGAAGGAACAGACGTGCATTTCAAACGACTAAAGGAACATGAAAACGAGGCTCTATGGGCTCAGTAGACGATTATAAAGTAAAAACTCGCATGATCTTTTTGGCGAGTATTGAAAGAAAAGAGGATTAAGGTTATGTCTTTGACTAATATTAAAAAAGTATATAAAAACTAAATCCGTGTTGGTAATGTAGTTTTGAATAAAATAAAAAAATAAAAAATAATATTTCCACGGAGTAATGAAATAATGAATTTCCTAGTTATTTTTTGAGTACATGCATTCTTAATTAATAAAAAAAACCATGAACTTCATTGGTTATAATTAAGTCATTCATTGAACATGTCGCACTGCATACGATGCATCATATGCAATGAAATGTCTTATGAGTTGCCAACTAAATTGAAATCAATAATGAAGTAGTCTCCTTCACTTTATCGAAGCATGCAGTTCCGCTTAACTTAATTTAAGTACATAGAGTAAATTATGCAAAACTTAATGTGCTAGCTTGGAGCACTAAAAACATAATATATATCAAAAAGTGTCTAGTAAAAGCATTAAAAATATAATTTATTAAGTACTTTTATGTAAAATTTTAAAAGTTTTCAAAAAGTTTTAGTTTACAATTTACCTAAACTGGTTTATATGTTCTTCATTTATATGAAAATAAAAACCATTTTTTTGCTATTATTTATTCTTCATTGGAAAATGTTTCGAAATTCTTTTAATATACTTTTAATATATATATATTTTGTTTAAATTAAAAGAACAAAAAAAAAAAATTACCTGTCCTATGTGGCATGTAAAACAGAAATTTCTTTGAATATAAGAGTACATAGAATATATAACCATTAATTAGAATTATTTAGCTTAGTAGGTACATCTCTAGGGTGCCATAAACAAAAATGTTTGAAATATATTTTATATGAGTTCATATAAAAAACATTTTCAGACCACCGATTGCAAGTGGAAGTTTTAATTGTTGACCAAAATATAATGCTTGTTCTCACCGCAAGCAAATTTTTCAAAACTTATAAAGGATAATGCATTTGGCAACAATAAATTCAGAATTATTATTTGAAAACATAAATCTGTGCAATAAACGGAATATTAAAAGTAATTTTATTTACTCACATCCAATAAAATTGAAGCCTTTAGGCAAATGATTTATGCAATTTCGTTTGAAAATTTATTTTCCTTTTATTTGTTCATTTAGAATGGGTGCTTCAGGAAAATCCTTTAAGTGTGTCGTCGTACAAACCCACTTTAAGGTTGATCAACTAAAATTAATTAATTGAACAAATATTATTTAAAGAAAAAATAAATAAGAGTATTAGGATAAAAATAATTTGATTTTATTTATAAATTAGTAAAATTGGATTACAAATTTATGCAACTATTGAAATAAACTGGAAATGGGTTGAAAAATAAAAAACTAATTAGGGTAATGTGTTTTATAATAAATAAATTTTGGTGTTAGTCATAATATAAAATCAATTACTAAATACAATTATTAGTATTAAAATTTTGTAATATTGAAATAAAATCATACATAATGGAGATTAAGAGAACCGAGCCAAAGAAATATTTATAGGTAAGCATTGTAAACTCTATGTTCAGAAGAAATAATTTCAGTACTCTGTGTATTTTAACGCATAAGAAGTGGAGATACCTTTATTATAATAAGCGATTTGATAAGAACAATATCAGCTTTACTTTTTGAAACCCAAATTAATATAATAATAATAGCGATAATAATATCCTTTTTAATATATAATAATAATTGATTAACTGATTTTCACCATTACGACACAAATAATTAATTTAGTTTAAAACTAATATAATATAGAATATATATAGAATAAAATCTAAATATATAGACTACTATATAATAAAAAACCAATAATGAAAACTATCATTTTCAATTCACATCAGCTTTTTTCAACAATTAAAAATAATTAAAAAAGAGCTCACAAGTATTCTCAATATATTTCAGAATAGTACTTTAGAGTAGAGTAATATTTATTCTATATTTTATATTAAATAAACACAATTTTTGAAATTTTCCAAAAAATGTTTCACATTTGTCTGAAAACATACTTATGCCTTAACTACAGGAAAGATTTTATTATTATAAATAATTAATTGAATTAAATATATAAATTGAAAATATCTATAATTAATCAGTTTAATTATTCTACAGATGGTTTATGATTTCGTTGCAATATAACAGAGCAAGTAAATTTATTATTTACATTTGTGAGTTAACATTAAAATTAATTTTAAATTTAAATTTAATAATTTTAAATTTATTATTATTATTTGTGAGTTAACATTAAAATTAATTTTCAAGTTAACTAAGACTAAGGAACTGGACTGTTAGGTCTTTTTCTCTGTAAGTTAATTTGTTAATGAACTTTCATGACAAATTAACAAAACTTCAAGCTCGAATATATAAGTCAAGTACGGCTTTGAGTCAATTGTTCAACCCTTGGTACTTGCAACCTCAAAAAATTATTTACGAATAATTAAATATAAAAAATAATTCCAAGACCAATGATGATGGGTATTTGGCTATATTCCAAACCACTGTGTGTGGTCAGCTGAAAATTCAATTAATTAATAAATAATAAAATTTTATTGTTAGGGATTTACTACTGCTCAAAATATCTCCTTATTAAAATAATAGTTTATATTAAGGGACATGGTTTAAGGAACATTGTCTTTAAAATAAAATTATTTATTATATTATTATTATTAATATTTTATTATTATTATTAAAGTAAAATTCCTCAAAGTTTAAAATAATTTTAGTATTCACTCAAGAATTTAATTAACTCAAAAGAGAATTGACTAAATAAATAGGGAAATATGCGTCATGGGTGAACATAACAATAAGTCACATTAACCTGATGACTAATACAAAGGATTTACTAAACTCAGCTAACTGAGCTAACAAGGAAAATTATTCATAATTGCACATTTTGTGTTCCAGGAATTTTGAAAAGTTGGGGATTGAAATTTGCTGAATTTGCAGAGCGTAAGCTAAAAAGCTTAAGCGTATCATTGATTGTCAGAGAAATAGAAAAACATTTAAAATGACAAAAGTGTCTGAAATTTGTTTTGCATAAAGCTGTTTTCCATATTGATTGACATACGCTTATGAATGCAAATTTCCTTCTATTGACGCACCAACGCCACATGAGCCACATGAGCCACATCAAGTTGCTGCCACATTTGCCAATCATTTGCGCAACACAAAACATACAAATGAACCAATGAGCATATGAACACTTGCACCATGCACCATGCACCATGCACCATGTACATCTACTCATGTGCCCACCACTGACAGGATAACAAACAGTGGCTGCACACTGGGAACACGAAATATTATGCCATCCTGACACACATTTTCGGTGACAGTGCAAAAATAAAGATAAAACTTAAAACAACCGCAGCAACCGAACGTACACACCAACGAGCAGGGAACAGGCGCTTTTACGCAAAAGCTTACGAGTCCTTGTGACATAATAAAATGCGTTCGACATGTACTCGCACTGCAAATGATGGCTTCAGCCAGGAGCATTACTCGCAGGATTAATTATGACATCGAACTGAGTTACGAAATTTAATCCACATTCATAACCACGTATAATAGGATTTCCTTTAATTAATTTATCATTTCTACAATTATTTGATTGTATTTTAGGGTAATTATCTTTGATCTTTCTAAAACGGTCGTTTCAGATCATTTTCCCACAAACCTTTAGTCAGAAGAAATCATTTTTAATTAAAATATATAAAATATATAAATTATATATAATAATACATATTTGCTCAAAATTTGAAATGAAAGTTTAGTTTAATAGAATTTATAAATTTTTTTAAAAGAAAGATGGAAGAAAAAAGTACAAGGAACTCATATATTTATTAATTATGTTAGTACAAAAAGGGAAACTAAGCTCTACCGAGCTGTGTCAAGTAGAGAAATAATAATATTATTATATTATTATTATATTATTAATATTATTTAACATAAGGATAATAACATTACTCGAATAATTTTCGTTAAATGTATGTATGATAACATCAAATTATTGAATTTTTTTTTATTTACAACTTGTATTTTATTCTTACGTAGGTAGATTTATGGCAAGTCTATTAAATCGTATAAAATAGCCGAAAAGTTCATTGAACTCAAATTATCTTATTGACATAGATCTTTTGTGAATCAGAATAGCATGTCAAATAAATCAAAAACAAGTGGAAGAAAAATGTTCAAAGTTTCATGGAAATCAACACCTGCCATATTTGTATAGAAAATTGCTGCAAAACCAGGTCATGCTTAATAGGAAAGTCTTTCCATGGAAATGAAATATGTCTCTTTGACATGAAGTTACATGTACTTTAATTAGATGATTCAAGGAACTAACAAAAGTGTTAAGTTCTTGCAAAGGATCTTCATTAATTCATTAAATTCGACAAATCTCATCTTCGTATTTTAAATTTAAAGTAGCATTAACAACTTTTGTATAAATAATAATGAAGAATGATGAACGAATTATGATATTGCAAATTGACAATCGACCCGATTCCTTAATGAAAACATTAAAAATAAAATTAATAAAGTGAGTAATGTAATCCGCACGTAGATTTATTATTATCCTTGCGAATTTCAATCATTTGCACGTACTTATCATTTGGATATCTTCCATGATTAAAAAAAAATTTTAATTAATAATAATTTAAAATTGAATCTCAATGAAAGTTTAATCTGAGAATTTTAACAATTGAAAAACGAATTTAAAATTAAATTAGTGTATTTTTTGTTTAAAATTTAAATAAAATTTAAATTTAATATTTCATTGCAATTATTATACATTACTATATTGACTAAATAGTAATGCATTATAATATAATTTCATTTTTAATTAATTAAAAAACGTCTTTTTAATTAATTAATTAAAAATTGACAAGTACATATTATATATATAAATAATATATAATAATAATAACTTATATATATATATAACGCTTACAGCTGTGGCATTTTAGTCGTCTGCCGAAAATATATATATATACTACATATATACTCACACTTATATATAGATATAAGAGAAATAATATTTTTACGAAAACATTACTAAAGTCCAACAAAATCAATTATGAAATTAACTACTATTTCATCTATATATATAGCTGTTTTTTATGTTTTTATTATTCTAATAATTAAAGCAAATATATTTTTTTCTGATCAACTTGGTTTTTACCAAGAGCATAGCACTATTGAGCAAGTTTACAGACTAGTAAGCTATATCCATGAAAATATATATTAAAATACCCCATTTATTGGCACTTCACAGGCACTTGAGACAGTATTACGTGAAGAGTTGACATAAGCCCATGACATAGAAGCTAAAGTTTTTCAATATAACATTAAGAGTTCAACGATTAGTTTTTCTGTTCAACAAATCACCCACTCTTTTTCAGAAGCACATTTGCGGATGTCAATAGTCATTATCATCCAAACATAGCATCACAAAAATTATAGAAGTATGTTATAAAAGTACATTATGATATTGAAGTACATTATAATTTTGTGGATAAAAGACGCGAATAAAAGAAAATTTAAAGCTCATTCAGTTCAGATATACTACTGGAAAATATAGTCGTACCACTGTTTCAATGCCCAATACACAATAAATTAAATGGAAACAAAGAACTTGCATTTTGAACAAACCCTTGGAAATCAAACTACGAACTTATTTTGGTTCACCATAATACTAAATTATCATTAGACAACACTAATTTGAAAATTAATCCAAATAGATCACACCTGTGATCAAAAAGAATACCGAAAGAACGTGTGTGAAGAAATGATTTTTGAGCATGGAAACGTCTCTACGATGCGTTTCATGAATGTAGATTCATGAAAAGCAAAAACATAGAAATATAAAGACATGTAATTTGCCTCTGTTAAAAAAATCATGAATTCTGAAAAGGTACACGCAATGGGAAAAACATGTCTGTTCAAACGTATAAACAATCGAACTTATTATTTTATGTATGATCAATGCTATTTTGTTAGTGAAGTGAGCAATCAAACCAATAGCGAATATGTTGTATTTTGTTTGGACAAAATAATATAGAAAAAACTCTAATATCAGAGCAAATGCACACATAGCTTCTAGTTCATGCGTATGTAAGTTTCTTGATAAATTTTTTCTACTCTTCTTTTTATTGCACACTTACTAAATATATATATGCATGGGTAGGTGAGACAATATTTTTAAATGTGATGCTTGGATTTTGTTTGTGCGCTTTTTTTTGCTTAAAATATATGACTGGCTTCGTGTGCATGAAATACACAAGTCTTCCAAATTATTTAAAATTTGATTTTTGCTGAAATTTTATACTAGCTTCATACTAAAATATGATATTTGCCTATGACATGATGCGAAAACACCGGAGTAGCGCAACCACAATTGTTATTAGTGTAAATGCTCTTAATATATTTGGCTGTCCAGACTCGGCTATGCCATACAGTAACACTAGTTTCATGAAGAGTATTCATAAACACCATATTATACAATAATTGATTATGCTTTATATATTAAGTTTTTATTATTATATTCTTATATTAAATACAATAGAATTATTAACTAAATTTATTACTTAAATTATATAGAATACAACTATAAATCTTAGATAACTAATTATACATTAACTTAAATTAACTAGAACTATTAACTATATTTAATTGCATATTACTTATAACTATTTAAAACAAAATTACTTATATAAGGGTGAATATTATTTATTGTTAATTTTTCTAATCATTCATAAATATTATTAGACTAATATTTTTACATAAATATAAATTTTTACAATTTTTATAATTTACTTTTAAATTTTGCATTATCTTGGCTACTTTTTAGTAGCCACTTTGAGTTCTTATATAATAGAACTTTTATTAAGAAGTCCAACAAACTTTCGCGATGGCTACCGCACATCGGCTCCTCAAACCAATTTTCGCTTTGTACATTTTTTTTAATTTCTTCTTTTATACTATTTATTATAATTTTTTTAATGCCATTTACATAATAATACTTTCCAAATATTTTTTTAAAAATTTCAAAACGCACATTTTATAGAGATCGTCAGAAAGATTTTTTAGTAAAAGGTGATCACCTTTTACTTTCTTTTTCAAAACAGAATACCATTTAAATGGTATTAAAGAAATCTTAGCAAACACTATAAAAAAAAGAAATAAAAAAGTTTATAACAATAATTGATTTAAGGATCCGATTTACGGGTGCCACAATGAAATTTTGTTAAAAAACTTTTCAATAAAAGTGCTAAATCAAACTGGGTACTTAAAAAAAATAGTGTAAAATTTAACAAAAAATTAAAGAAATTGTAAATATTTGAACTTCTGTGTAAAACATTAACTTAATTATATTAATTAATACTTTCAATAAGTTATATCAAATTAATAAGTAATTTTTATTTTTAATAACTTTATGATATCTTCAATGCTATTTAAATGGCAGTACTGAGGGTTTTTTAAACCTAAAAAGTTGTTAATATAGTGCAAAATTTACCAGCATATTAAAAACAATTGCAAAAATTTGAATTTTAATAAAAAATATACTATTTATAAATGTTTAGAAAAATTAGCAATGAAACAAAAATATTCACCCTGAATAAATAAACTCATTTTAAACAGTTATAAGTAATATGCAATTAAATATAGTTAATAGTTCTAGTTAATTTAAGTTAATGTATAATTAGTTATCTAAGATTTATAGTTGTATTCTATATAATTTAAGTAATAAAATTTAGTTAATAATTCTATTGTATTTAATATAAGAATATAATAATAAAAACTTAATATATAAAGCATAATCAATTATTGTATAATATGGTGTTTATGAATACTCTTCATGAAACTAGTGTTACTGTATGGCATAGCCGAGTCTGGACAGCCAAATATATTAAGAGCATTTACACTAATAACAATTGTGGTTGCGCTACTCCGGTGTTTTCGCATCATGTCATAGGCAAATATCATATTTTAGTATGAAGCTAGTATAAAATTTCAGCAAAAATCAAATTTTAAATAATTTGGAAGACTTGTGTATTTCATGCACACGAAGCCAGTCATATATTTTAAGCAAAAAAAAGCGCACAAACAAAATCCAAGCATCACATTTAAAAATATTGTCTCACCTACCCATGCATATATATATTTAGTAAGTGTGCAATAAAAAGAAGAGTAGAAAAAATTTATCAAGAAACTTACATACGCATGAACTAGAAGCTATGTGTGCATTTGCTCTGATATTAGAGTTTTTTCTATATTATTTTGTCCAAACAAAATACAACATATTCGCTATTGGTTTGATTGCTCACTTCACTAACAAAATAGCATTGATCATACATAAAATAATAAGTTCGATTGTTTATACGTTTGAACAGACATGTTTTTCCCATTGCGTGTACCTTTTCAGAATTCATGATTTTTTTAACAGAGGCAAATTACATGTCTTTATATTTCTATGTTTTTGATGAAAAGCACCATAACAGGTGATGAGACATGAGTTTATAAGTAAAACAATGGCGAATGGCGCTTCCCTCGAAAATTAAAGTTATACTCACTGTTTTTTTTGTTTACCGCGGTATTTTTCATTACGAATTTTTGCCAGAGGGTCATACCATCAATAAAGAATATTACCTCGGCATTATGCGGCATTTGCGTGAGCCCATCCGTAATAAAAGACCAGATTTGTGGAAAGCTAACAATTGGATTCTTCACCACGACAATGCTCTATCGCACACAGCTCTTATTGTACGCGATTGTTTGACCAAACACGGCATCACTGTCATCGCTCAGGCACCATATTCGCCAGATCTGGATCCGTGCGACTTTTTCCTGTTCCCGAAACTCAAATTGTCCCTTTGTGGTAAGCGTTTTGAGTCGAATGAATCGATAAAAGAGAATTAGCTGAAGAACCTAAAAGCCATACCTGCACGGGCCTACGAAAAGTGTATGTAAGATTGGATTAAGCATTGGCATATGTGTATCGCTTCAGAGCATATTTTGAAGGAGATAAAATAAATTTGGAATAAAATTAAAATTTGTATGTTTTATTTACAAAATCCAAGTACTTTTTGAGTAGAAGGTATAGTATATATATTTCTCACACATATAGTATATTTCTCCAATAACTTTTTATAATATATACTTGTTTATTAATCTAGATACAATGAAATAATTCAATTGGTTAAAAATAATTGTAATAAAGCAACTGAATTTATTGGTGAAACAACAATTAATTGACAAAACTTCAATTTGAGTAATATATGTTAAGTCAAGTACAGCGTTAGTTCAGGTGTTAGAAACGTAAGTCTATATTTCTAATTTGGCAGGGTTTGGCAGCTAAAGGGTTTAATCCTTTAGCTGAAAATTTTACATGAACGATTTAATTAAAAAATTAAATTAAAAAAAAGCAATTAAGCAAAAATAAAACTACTGTTGTATTTAGCGCTTTTTTATACATATTTATTTTTGCATCGTATTTGACTAATTATCGGATTATGTCACTAATATTATTGCCTTTTTTAAAAAGCGGGAAAGGCACCTAAATTATTTTAAGTAAAGTGAATTAGCAGGTAATATCTCCTTAATTAAATTGTATTAAAGAGAGCTCGAAAATATTTTATCATAAAATTGTTATTTTATCAGAAAGTTAATTTGTTCTTAAATGAATGTTTTCAAGGATTTTAGTTCTGTTTTCATAATTTTTTCGCAGATTTATTACAACATTCTATATATAATAGTATACGCTGGCAAGCACTTTTATTAAAGTAAACAAGTATCTAAATGACTAAAAATTCCATGCTATGACTTATGGGCAGTTCCCGCTACTAATTAGCAAAATTTCTGAGAAGCATTTAAATGAGTCGCTCTTATTATGCTTAAATTTATTATCCTTAGGCAGGACATAACAAAGTAGAACATTAACTCCGACCAAAAACGCCGTCGGTCGAACGTTTAAACATTAAACGCCACTTGTGCGCCTAAATTTTATCGACCGCCTGAAGCAAAAACATGTGTAAATAATTTATTTAACAAAAATGTCCTGGATGTCCTGGCGATTGCCATTTTTTTCGTTTCAAAAACGAAACAAAAATGCATTTAATTCAGTTAAAATGAATCAATATAAAATACAAGTAATTCCTATACCTTTTGCATTGCAGTTTTTAGTTATCAATAATTTATGGAGTAATTGAAATTTGCACTATGAAATATTAATGAATGTACGAGTAAGTTAACATTATTAATAATTGTTAATATAATCGAATAAATAAAATGTGAACTAAAATTTAACTCGGAAATTGCATGAGAAAAATGAATGTGACTTAAAAAAATCATAAAATATTTATTTTTAATAGGAAATAAGGCTTAATATTTTTAATTTTAAAAAATTCAAATTAAATTCCTTTTTTAAAATCAACAAAAATAATACTTTAATATTATACAAATGTCACTTAAAAAATTTTATACTAAAGCCGTGTGCGAGTTCGAGTAAATTGAAATTTCCTAGGGATTTTTTGCACTGCACTCTCTTACATAAATATTTATTTACTTATTTATTTATTTATTAAACATCATATAACATTTTCACAATGGTAACACCTAGTTTACCTAATTTTTATCTAATTCACCCTACTCAAAATTGTGGTAAATAACAACATTTCCTGCCATACCGACATAATTTATTATTTCTCTCAATTAATTATGTTGAAGCTCTTTGAGCTAGTGCACTTGAGCACTTTTACTCTTTCTTAACTCTAGGTATTTTCAAAATCACTCTTTACGCCTTAACTGGATTAATGTTTATCACTTCATCAGACTAAGAAAAAATTGACCTCAGATCTGCATACCTCCCCGAGGAGCCTCGAACCATTCTTATTTGATAACGCGGTGTTGGTAAGTCTGTCAGTTTCCGTAAATAATTTCACGGAGAATTTTTTAATGATTTGCATATAATTAATTTTTTCAATTAAGAAATAATAATATATTTATATATTTAGCTGCATATATTTCTCAATGGTCACGTCACAAAAAGTCGTACTCATATGAGAAAACAATACTAAACATAGAGCGGGTATTCCAAAAAAAAGGAAGCAAATCAATAGTTACGAAACTACATACCCAACAAAATTATTATTACTATCATTATATTTGAGAAAATTGAAATTAGAAACCATTGTTAGGATTCCTATCAAGTAATATGACAAAGATATGTGAAAAACATTTATTTAGATAGTCAACGAAGCATACTCAGAGAAAGAGATGAAGGTAACCTAGAAGTTGTCTCATATGAAGTTGCCTCATATTATGTTTATAATTGTATAATATGTTTATATTATATTTATATTTAATATAATTTATAATATATTTATAGAAGTTATATTTTAGGACTACTTCAAATTGTTTTAAATTAATTTAATAAAAAGAACACCTAATAAACTAAACATTAGTATGCTAACTATTCATAAGTTTTTTATATAAACAGTTCGTAAGTTATTGGATGTCCTTGGCTGAACGTTATTTTGAATAACGTTCATTGACATCCTGTATCTCGGTTAATATTAAAAATAGACACACTCACTTCCTACGTTTTTTATTTCTATGATCAAAACTTCATATCATGTGTTATGTCATAAAAAGTCTGCGATCTGGCAACTCTGAATATATTGTATGTATTGTATTTTTTTTATTTGAGCTTTAAATTTGAGCTTCAGAAGGGTACGAGTTCCATACTTGGTACTTGCAATCTTAAGAAATTATTTACGAATAATTATATATAAGAAATATTTCAAATAGAAGAAGAACACCAATGCTGGGTATTTTGCAATACTCGAAACAGCTGTATGGTCAGCTAAAAATTAAATTAATTAAAAATAATAAATTTATAAATCAATTTATTTGATATTTATTAAAGTAGTAAAATATTTAACTTCAGACTGAAAAGAAAAAACTTTAGTTAAAGGAACCGCATAGAGCTTTAAATATTCTTAGGTAATTTATCACACAATATCCAAATATATCAAAATATTCCAAAGAAATTTGACCGTTTTTAGATCGTATTGGTATACCTAGTTATAAATACGTACGAAAAGAAGTACGCAGGTGTCTCAACTAACTATTAAAATAAACTAAAATCTCGACCCATTAAAAATGAATTTCAATATCAACTGCTTGAATCACAATTCTTTATTCCAAAGTAAAATGTCAAGTTAATTTCATATTACTGGATAAAACGAAAGAAACGCTGAGAAAAACAGAAGCCTTTTAAAAAAATAATTATAAAAAGCGTTATACTGAAAATTATAAAATATAATATATATATACAAAGTAATATAGTAATCATACTCATATATGTATTAAACACCTAAAAAATCGGTTTTAGAGTAGAGGAGTGGAATACAAGAGTTGCTTCCAGAAGGAAGATAGTGATTTTCAAGAAAAACTCATTTTTTATATGTATATAAAACATATTTAAAAAAATTATATAATATTATTTATTATTATATTATTTATTTATAATTATTATTATATTATTTATTTATTATTATATTATATATAGAATTATTTTTCGTTTAACGCCATTTGTTATGAGTGCCAGAGCATCAGTTATGTTCGTGATTCCACTAAACCTCAAAACCCTTTACTTAATATATCAGATTCAAAATCAGTTATTTACTATTTACCTAAAGAAAATTATATTTGAATATTGGATTTTTAGCATAAATATAATCATATATGCTTATATATATAAACTATATTGTGGTAGTTACTGTGTATGAAGGACACCATGAACTAGTATTCTAGCATTTTGTCTATTCATCCAAGAAATGTCTATTCATCTAAGAAAATGTTATTATTCTGATCAAGAATATATGCTGGGTATATCAATATATGGTAGGTACGATACATCTTCATCGATGAATTCTTTTATGCGTAAGAAACTTTATTTCTACAGCACATGTGTGAAAAACAGAATAAGAAAGAATAAATGTTAAATAAGCATTACAAAAATATATAGCATTTTTATCTTTCTGAATCGTTCCATGCACAAAAACATCGTATAGCTGGATATCCAACACTACCAAAAAAAAACATGCTATGTAAAAATTCTTTACATGTCAAAAACTTTTCATTCGGATAACTTAAATCGGACCCGTTTTTTTTTCATAAAACAACTTTGAATTTAAAACTGAATTATTGCTCTATTTGGACCCATTCCATTTGAGTTTTGTTTTTTCGAAAATATTAGCTCATTTTTGTAAAAAATATATTTTTTCTGAAAATTTTAGGAAGGCCTTTATGAACATTTCAATCCAAAAAAGATTCCTCCTGATATGCACCGTTTGCTTCCAATTATCCTTTAAAGTGAGTTACCTAGGGTCTTTTTCGGTAAAAGCTATGCAAATTCCCTTTGCGCATAAACAATTTGTGCATTTTTGCTGAAAAAGGCAGTGGGTTGCGTGCTTCAGAGAAAAACTACTGGAAAAAAGTGCATGATAGAAGAAAAAATTATTTATTTAAATTTAAAATTTAGTGAAATGTTCGCAAGATAATAAGATATATACAATATATTAACTAAAAAATTTTAAACACTAATTTTGATAAAAATTTATTTTTCATTACTTCGATAGAATAAAATCAATTTTAAATTACCATTATTTCTGAATTTCTGATCTGTTATAGGCTATAAATCAATAAACGATAAGTACAATTATTTGAATGAACCATTTTTGAGGTATCAAGGATTTTTGACTTAATGTTCTCTTAGAACTAGAACTTTCTTCAACGTTTATATTATTTTCTTGATTTTTCCAACTAAAAAATCACTCGTTCATATAATTTGTACTCCAGTACAAAAACTCTATAAATATATTTTAGAAAAATATAACACAAATTATAGTATTTAACATTCATTTAATTAAAAAACAACAACTTTAAAATATTTTTTACAAATGCCGAAGTTTGCTCTTAATTTGCAGTAAAATATATTTCACCCCAAAAAAGCTCTGTTATTAATCCTATAGAAAATTTATGGGCTAATTTCGTGGAAAAGTAGTAAAAAGGTTACTCAAACATGAAATGAGTTAATAACATTTATTAAGGACAACGGCAAAAAAGGAAAGGAGACTGAGAAGGAAGAGTAATAAGCAGCCATTAAAACTTTTATTAATTACAAGCAAAATAAATTAAATTTTAAAGAAATCCTTATAAAATTTTGAAAAGAATGACACAGACTGTTGGAGAGGTATTGTTTATTTGTTATTTAATATTGCTTCCAGACTTAGTGTTTTCAAAGTGTTCAAAATAAATCACTTTAAGGATGCAGTTCTTAAAGATTAAGTTTGAATCCTTAAAGTTGAATGAATAGAATGATCAATTAAAGTGCACTTATTACTTATTTAAAGATGCTACATATTAATAATAAATTATAAATAATATTCAAAAATATCTCAAAATAATATTTTGTTGATAATAATGAATAATAGTGATAATGAAAATAATATTTTGAGACGTTCCATTTTAAATCTTCATTAGAAATCTTCAAATTAGACTAGTTGAGGGTTTTGATGTTAGAATTGGTTGCGAAATCTCTACTAGAATTGTGACTTAGCAAATCGAACCAGATGCTCTTTCATAACCTTCAATTGAATTTTAGTGATAAACATTAGAGCTTTACAATAATGAGTCCCAGGTTTGAATTATAATCCTAAAGTAAAGTCATTTTACTTTCCAGTCAACATTGATATTTATTGCAGGATCTCAAGCGTATTCATATATACAAACTTAATAAGATTATATTAACACAGCAACTTGACCACTAGCAACGAACATGTTGACCAAACTCTAATTCTAACACCTAGAGTGCACCTCGACTATCAACTTCTGAAAACTCTTATAACTGCAATAATTTCATTCAAAAATTCGATCTATAATAATCTAATATTCCAAAAACAGTTGCAGTGTTAGAGAAACAATGAGATTATGATAATACGGAGAAGAGTAGAATTTAAGGGAGAGTATGAATGCATGTACATCGCCTATGGCTTTGTTGCATTACCTTAGGACTCCTATTTTTAAGATATTTCTCCTAACAATTTATTTATTTCCCTGTTTGAAGACCTACCTGTATTATTTTAAGCAATTTATTTTCTTTGAGAATTTTGTGAATATAAAAGTTTTAATTTAACGTCAAATTTTTCAGACGGAAGTGACTATTATATTTAATAGAAACTTGTTATATTTCATAAAGTGTTTTTTTTGAACAGCAGTGAACTACAACAACAAAAATTCATTTTTATATTATTTTAATCAATTGAATTCTTGGCTGAGCATACAGCTATTTCGATTATTACCAAATACAAATTTTGTGAAGCATCCGATATCAGTTCCTTAAGGGTGTTTTTAAAAGAATTATAGACCTTTGCCTTGCCAAAACTGAACATGTTAACTATAAATGAGTGCTATATAAATCGTCTTCAATAGTATATTAGTACCAAGAAAAGGTACCATCAATTTCACTGAAACATCACTAATGATGAATATTTAACAATTTTAGAAACAGCTGTTTCGTAAGCCATAGAATTCCCTTTATTAATAGTTAAATTTTCTGATTTAAAAATTTCATCAGCATTATCTTTTCTATTTAAAGATAGATAGATTGCTTGTCATAAAAAAATATTTTAATCAAATATTAAAATAAATAAATAAAATATTCAAAATATGCCTTATATTTAGTGGGCTCCTTTTTTATAAATAAACTTTTGCTTTCTTATTTTTAATCCACAGTTTATTAATATCCAGTATTCAAGTAAGTAAATTTTGTACATACACAACTTAATAGTTTGCACTGTAGTACACAAAACAACATTGTTTTTGCTGCAAGTTTGTTTATTTTGTATACAGTTTTGAATATTACATTATTTTACTTTCTCTACTTTTATGCAAGTCTACTAACTCTCAACCTAAGTCAAATGTATACATTACGCAGAAAAAAGGATTACTAACTAACTGATCTAAGATTAAAATTAAAAATGAAATATAAATAGATTATGGAATCTTCGATATCATTATCGCCACTTTACAAAGACTTACACCTTTATTCAATATAGTTTAAAAGGTGTAATTAAATTTATCCTTTACTTGAAACTCAGTACATTCTTTTAATTGGAAATGCCCTATTAAAATTCCTTTAACTTAAACATCACAAAGAAACTAATTTACAGCTTCTCAATAGAATATATAGTAAGTATATTCTCATACCAGATTTATTATTTCATACTTAATAGGCGTAAATAAATTATTTAAAAAAAATCAACCGCAAATAAACATTTACTTGCGCAATTATTTCTAATTATAAACGGTTTGGCAGAAGTTCGATGTGCGGTGGTGGGGTAATTACTTCTGTGTCTTTAACCAAAAACGCACAAAACCACCACAGCCAATGCAATTGTTTTTGTTGTTGTTTTAATCATTCTCAGGCCCAATCAGCAGAATGTCAAAGCATACGCAAATTAGCAAGCCCACATAAAGTAAATTTAATTAAACTTGTCAATTATGTGTCAAACACATTTATATTTATTACGTTTGTTATTATATTTGCGGTTTTGTGGGTTCTGTTATTATTTTTATTTATGTTTTGTATTTAATCACAATTCTGTTAAAATATTAAAATTCATTTAAAAATTATTTATGAATTTTGAACGTTCATTAAATTTAAATATATATATTAATATTTTTACAAATGCCGGCTTCAAGTGTTTTATGTTTTTGTTTCACTTATTTTAAAATTTTTATTTTATTTGTATTTAGTCCCTTGTATTTACAAATACTAATATATAATTTTGCTTAAATAATTTTGCATCCCAAAAAAAAAAATTAAATTGATAAATTAATATTCTTATCATATCACAAGTAATTTGATTTTAAATAAAATTAAAAATTTTTAGCTTACAAATTGTACTTGCACTGCACGTCCAACAAATCAAAGAGTTCAAAAAGAACTAAACTTGTTAAGGCGCGCTTGCTGCAAGCCAATGTATAAACACAAACTCAACACACCTATGCAACTTCGTGTATTCTCCTACCTTCTCCTTTCAATTTCAATAGAACGTTGCTGTTGTTGTCGTGTTTGTTGTTATTGCTGTTTTGTTAACTTTAGTTTGATTTGTAAAAAAAATACGAATGCAACCGTTAAACATTTAAATAAATTTTAAAAATGTTTTAAGTTTATTTTTTATTACTTTTAATAAAAAAATTTAATATCCCATTTAATTAATTGTTTTATAATTATCGAAATAATAACTGAATTATACTACACGTTGAAAATAATTGTTTAATTATTTAAACGAAACACAATAAATTTTGAATTAAACCGTTATGATTTCAATTTGACGTGAAATCGTTCTTCCGTTTCGCACGTCAAACTTGGTCTTCGGTCTTAACTAAACTGTTTTCGTGTATTGAATTGAGTTTTCTCTTCACCATTTTGGTACGAATTTTCCTTGCCCTGCAACCTTCTTTGTTTTTGCATACGTGTCAGGTGTTTTGATTGTCGCTCTGTTTTGGAAATAAGAACAAGAAAAACAAAAACAAAAACAAAAGTATTGTGCACTACTCTCGGTTTTCAAACAAACTGTTTTTATACTGCATCACCTATTCAAAGTTTTCTTTTGTAAGGGTTTGTTGTTGTTGTTGTTGTTGTTGCTTAGTATTGTGCTGTGTGTCAAAGCAAAGAATATTTGTTGTTTGCATTGCTTAATGAAAATGTAAATATTACATTACTTAAAGCATTTGAGACGCCGCACAGTGGTCAGAATCGTAGAGTTACATAGTGAGACTGCATTTTGTTAATAGCACAATTTTTAATTTTTTAAATAAGACATTCATGTTAATATTAAAAAGCAATAAATAAAATAAAATCGAATTATTAACTTTTTGAATAAAAACTGGCTTTAAATATTGGAATTAATATTTCAGGATTCAGAACATATTTAGGTTTAACATGAAACTGTGCTAATTTCCTAGTGCCATAATTTAGTATTTATGTAGTATCTGTATTTAGAATTTATTTTTCTTTTCTATATATTTAGTTCAAATATTTGTTGTACAAAAACAAGTCTTTCTGATATAGAAGTTTATGAAACAATAGTACTTACAGAATATAGTACTTACAGAATGTTGTAAATGGTTTGAAAAGTTTCTGGTTCTATAGATCAAACCATATTGCTATATTTTTCTTTCAGTCAAATAAAATTCTTCCAACACTTTCCTGGTATGTATTCCTAAATATTCTTGTCGCAACTCCTTTAAGGCTTTAGAAATAAACATCTGTTTTGATGTTTATTTTTTAATTGGAGCCAAACGTTCTTTCACATATGCTGTAACCCGTGATTCATAACTAGACTCAAATAGAGAAACTATATGCTATACCAGGTTCTTTGAAAGAATTTATTACGTTTTTTGTCAGTTTATTCTGTTGCAATACTTTCAGCTGTCTAATAAATTTCTTCTAATAATATAAAGAACCCATATCCCATAATAAGTTTTATCAAAGAACATATTACGTTTTTGGTCGGTTTATTCTGCTTAGATTCGATCACCTGTTTAATGATTTTCTTTAACTTGTTTAGTGATGCTATCATATTTGGATTTATCCAATATTTTTCCGATATTTCAATATCTTCTTACAGAAGCTTGTTTAAGAATTTTGAAACAGACCTTTGCTTTGATCTTAACTTTTTTATTTGAGGCTAAGTTTTTCTTACAAATGCCACAAACTTTCAGAAATTTTCTTTCCAATATGTAGTCATACGGCCATGTATCATTCGTACAATCAGAAATTTTATTTATAGTAAATTTATCTAAACACCTTTCAGAGTCATCAAAATTTCGCTACTTTTGGTGGACTATTTACAAATGTGGTATTTACATTCCAACAAGTTTTTCAAGACCATATGTTCATATAAAATAATGCCTTGACATTTTGCAGAATTATTTGTGGTATCTACAGCTGATTTTTTAATTTACTATTATTCATTTTATAAATTTTTTTTATATTTTAATACTTAGGCGACCATATGCTTGGTTTTACGAACGCATAAAAATTCTGCAAATAAATGTATAATATAAAATTTAGGAGGTGTTGGGAGTTTTAGAAGTAATTGCATATATGTGTTGCTTGTTTCGCAATTTAACATTCACAGAAAATTATTACGTAAGGTTCTTACCATAGAAACAATATCAATGGATATTCTAATTCAAAACAAAAACCATCGATTTCTGAAAATCAGGACTCGTTTTTTATTTTTATGTATAAAAGGTGGAACAGCAGTAGTGAGAAAGTGTTTTGACCCAACAATAAAGAACAACGAAATTAAAAAACAGATAATAAAGATGAACTTTTCTGTGAAAAGAAGCAAATAAGTAATTCTTTGGACGGTTTTAAAAAAAGCTCATAATGATACATTGATCGCCCAAACTGTAAGAAAACCGTGAAAAATTTATATAGGGCTTACATACATCCACAGTACGCTAAAGTGCTCTTCCAGGAAAGATTATTTTCTTGAGATCAGAGCTGAAGTAATAGAAGTTACCACCGAAATTAGAGTTTGCTGCCTTTAAGAGTTTTTTACAGTTTAATTATTGGGTTGTATTTGGTTTTATTTAATTTCCAAATATATTTAATAATCCATAAAAAATAAAAAACAAGCCATAATGATGGCCCAGTGTATATTTGACCGTAATGAATAAATAAATGAATATGTGTCGAAAAGTCTCAAAGAGTAAAAAAGTATGAATAAGATTTTGAATGAGAAAAATTAGGAATGATTGTCAGATTACAAAACTCAATATCCCACATATATTTATGTGAAAAGCTTAAATATACTTAAAATAATGACAGTTGTATTAAAAAATTAAAAAAAAATATTGAATTCTAAAGATATTAAATAAATACATATATATTTTACATACTTTACTTATCTTTTACTTATTTCTACCCATTTTTATTATATTAATTAATATTTTATATACACTTATTTTGACAATTTGTTCTAATATGTCAAAATCTGTATACGCTATTATTTAAAACTTTTTAATTTTTCATTTACAACATAAGATATATGTTTCTGCTTTTAATTTTATTTTAAGTACCAGTAAATTTTATTTCAGAGTTGTTTTCTAAAATACTTGTGACTTTTTTTTTTGTAAAATGACACTATTCAATACTAATTCATTCCACTGTAATATAAAAACATATATTCAACATAATGACCCAAAACCAAATAAACTCCAGTGACAAGCATACGCAACAGGACACATTTTTATAAAAAAAAGTCCACGAAATCGCCTTTGTTGACGAGTCAAACAAATGTTCTCCAGCTCAAATCAACTGTTGAACTGTGGTGAGTAGGCGCTCTGCACAGAAATCTGCATTGAATCACTCGTTAGCAAAATTCAACAGAGAAAGAGAGAGAGAGAAAGGAGAAAGTTCTGGCACTTGATGTATTACGAAAAAATTTGACTGCAACATCCGAATATAGTAGAACGGTTGAAACAATGAATCAATAGGCGTGTAAAGCAAACGCTCGTTTTAAACAGAAGCGAAGTAATGGCGCCAAAAACACTGCACTCATCACCACAACTATTTTTTTGTTCTGGCATTTTTGTTCGTGGGTTTTTATTTACCCTTCGAAATGAAGGCGGAAATGGAAATTCTTGACATTTCTCAGTATTTTGTTTTGAGGGTTTGATTAAATGTACGTTTAATATATATGAATATATATATAGATGTATATTTTTACGTAAGTATATTAACTCTTATATTGACCAAATTGTTTCGTCAGCATACAATAAGTCCAAAGATTTTGGTATTTGGGAGGGAGAATATACGAGGAAATATAGAGGAAATGAATAATTTCTTTCGTTTGTGTTCGGGGGAAGTTGAATTTGGCCGTCTCTTGCTGTGTCCAGTTTATGGAGTTAGGCTTTGTTTTTGTAATTTATGTTATGTCTTCTGTTGACTCTGTTGATGATGGCCTGATAGACACAGGTTTCTGTGTAGTCCGCCAGAGATGAGTTTAGACAATGAAATTTCATGAATTCTTATGCTTCGCCTGTTGAACGTATGGATGATGACATGTTGGGCACACATAAGGCGGCATGTAAGTTAAAATTTATGAACACTTAAAGGTTGACACTTTGAAATTGCTTTGCTCCTAAGTGCCGCAGAACAAAGGTGAATGGGTGTGTGCCATAAATTGTCCTCTGCTGTATTTAAGTCCCAATTTCGGTGAAATTATTATGATTTATTGAATGTTAATAAAGACGAAAAAGAACATGATGTATTATCCTCAAACATAAAATAGAGAGACTTATGAACGTTTCTACATTGAATTATTAAACAGTTTTAGGGTGAGTAAGACATAAATATAACAACAAAAACTGTCCAGAGTATGTACCTTTTAAAGAGTTAAAGAGTTGCAAACTTGAAAATATCTATTATTCAATAAATAATAAGAGATAATTTCGTAATTAAGCAATTCAGTTCCTAATAGTATTAATGGATAATAATAGGACACAAAGAATAACATATGTAAGTACATATTAAGAGAATGGCAGCTATCCTCCACTCGGTAGGCACCTTGACGTAGTGTGGGGGACTAGCTATAAGTAAACTTGCTAACTTCCGGATGGAGACTTTGATGCCGGTCTGGCTCGTAAGTACAAGAAAAAATTACTATTAGACTATGGATATGTGTATATGTATGTATGCATTTATGTATATGTGTATGAATGGTTGAGATAGAAAGAAAAAATGAATATTTAAGTGAGTAAAGGTGTTATGGTTTATAAGGCTTGAGGATCAGGGTTTCTGTGATACAGAGCTACAAAATATGTAAATTTAGAAAGGAAAATTCGATAAAACCTGCAATTCCAGATGTTAAACAGCCGTGCACAAGAATGAATGACACTGCGTGAGTGTCTTAGAACGGTGAGCTCCGAATAAATGGCGACCTCTTGATTCAATTAGTCTTTCTAAAATACGTAGAACTATTCTTTTTACAATTAATTGTAAATATTGAACGTCATACAATAGTTTTTAGCAAAAAAATTAATACATATAATAATTTTATTAACAATAAGAATCAATAATCTTAACTACCTGATATGCCACAGTAACTTTTTTTGTTCCCGAAGCTATTTTTCGAATCGATTGAGGCCATAGGAATAAATTCAGTGAACGACTTGAAGGTCATACATCAATCAGTCTATAAAAAAGATACATAGGCAATATTGGGTCAAGCGCTGTCATAATCGTATTATACTGAATAGAGCTAACTTTAAATGTAATGAAATAAGTCTGGCTTGATTAATGACAATTTGTATTTCATTTAATAAATCTACAAATTTTTCACGCAGAATTCATATGTCCATTTTTTAAATTTCACCATGGCGTATGAGTAACGTAAAGCCTTTTCCGTACATGATGTACAGAAGTGCAATTTGTTTTAAATTATATTGACTTAATTAAATTCAATGTTCAGTAAATTTTTTAATTTTATTAAGAAAATTTTTTCACATCCATTAAATTTTATTTTAAAAAATAATTTTATTACCACTTAAATATTTTGTAACTGAACAGAATTTAAACTATTTTACAATTTTGTCAAAATATAAAATAGTGAACAATGATTTTACCCATTTAATTCCCTCATCAATAAAAAGTGATTTTAGCTGAAAATTCAATGCCAAAGAAAAAAATATTATTTTGAAAGCTGAAATGTACGTAATTTGTCCTTAAATTGATGAAATTTGCTATTTTGAAAGTAATTGGTTTTCTTGTCATTATATGGACAAATAATTGATGAGATTGAGTACAATTTTCTATAAATAATAGCTAATTCCTTTTTATTTATTTTCAGAGTTTATCAAATAAATCATTTTCTTATCAATATTTTTTACTCATATTACATACGGAACACGTTTTAATACAATATATTGTATTTGTTAAATAACATTATCGATTTATTGATAAGGAAATTCGAGTTCATCAGAATTTAAGTACATTTATGGTATTTATAATTAAACACATAAATAAGAATCCTTTTATACTGCAGTTTAATATAAAAGAGCAAGGGGCAGTAGTTTGCTTTCCTGACTTTTTATTCCTGCCTTTTTATTCTTATCTAATGTCTTTACAATTGATATAGTGAATGGTAATTAGATGTTCAAGTTGAATAACTATTCGCGAAAACCGACAGGCTACCCTACTTAGCACTATCTAACCTCAGAATAACTCCAAGCCACACGAGGTGGTACACAGACCTTAGATCAGTCATCGCTTAATCACGAAGCTTTTGAGGAATACATAAAATAGTCAGTGAGAAGGGTGGGACTGTGCAGAAACCCCCCAGCTATCAAAGAGTAAAAGGAACCAGATGCACTAACTCAAAAAAGACTCTACATGATGAACTTAATTTTATTTAAAATATAACAGATGATATACAAAGTATTCACTGCCAGTGGAGCGATGCATTGTGGTTCCGTAGTTGTATGAACGAACCAGCTCTTTACCCCGGTAGTTACCTAAATTATCGCGCACTCATACTATTTTGCTAAATGCAACTATCTTCATTATACCTGTTTATATAGTGTAATGCTATATAGCTCCAGACTTGGGATGTGACTTTCCGTTCATATCAGTTGCGAGAATTTAGATTACGCTGATGTTAGCACTATACGTATTTTGAAATTAGACAATGTTGTAACAAAGTAATTAGAATGTATTCAAGTTTGGATTTTTGAAAACAACATCGGGAATGGTTATGGATTATAGAGGCATGTTATAGAGACAGCATGTTATTGACAGCCATGTGGAAATTAAGACCATTCAATACTCCATCATAAAATCAGAGCTATTTAAAGAATGTAAATCGAAAATTGGTGAGCTTATCCGATTAGCTGACATCACTTTTATTTTGGTTCCCGGATATAGGAATATTGAAGAAAATGTAAAAGTATATGTTGTTGTCCACCTTGGTGCCTCCCTAGATGTTTACATAGCAGTACCGGTTTATGTTCCTCTGTAGATCATTAAAAAAAAACCTACCTTTACTTCCTTCAGCTTGCCACTTAGGTTATGTGTAACTTCCCGGTTAATATGGCGTTCATATGACAAAACCAGATCTTAGAAACTCATTAACACTACAAGGGTGAAACCGCCTGAATACTACAAGGCTTACTGCAGTTCTTTTTTATCACTAGTTTGTAGGAATCCAAGCAGAGAAGCTGTACATTTCGTTAAAATACTTACTGCAAATGTTGTGTAATTTTAAAGGAAAGAGAAACGGTTAGACATTTTTTCAGTGAATGCCCAGCCTTGGCATCCAGAAGAAATAGGTTTTTAGTATAGTACTTAATTGACAGTTTAGGAGACTATTCATCGGAAAGAACATAAATCTGTTAAATTATCTAAATTAAACGGGATCATTTCTTTTTTTTTTATATCTTAAGGTTTATTGCGAGAAATCTGGTAGTAAAATGAAGAGAAATAGCTAATTATGGGAAAGAGAAGGATATCTGTTGATCTGACACTTCAACCAACCATCAACTATACACCGTAATCCATTTTATAATGTATCTTCTCTGGCTCTGACTGTGACTTGGACGCTGTCTACTTATTTGTCTGTCTCAAGCATCTTTCGCGAATTCTGACCAAGTTAAGCTTTTCATACGGACTAATTCCTAAGAGAATTCAAGGCTACTGTAAGAACTCGTATGTCTTCCTATTTGTCTGTCTCGAGCTTGTTTCACAGATTCTAATTAAATCGATTTAAGTTTTGCACAGGGACTAATTGTTAAGCCAAGGAGTTCTAGATAAGTTTAAGAAATTGAATGATTATATAATTAATAAAACTGAGCTTATAAAAGTATGGTTTATGAAATAAAAAATATGTATCATTTAACTTGTAATAATTGAAAAAATAATTACTACTAATTAATTGCTAATTAATTAATTAGATACTATTTGACTTTAAAAATCTTTGTCTAAGGGTATGATACTAAAGCCTTAGCAAAGTCAAAGTTCCCATTTTGCTAAACACAGCTATTTCAATCTCTCTCATATTTATCTCTATACCCCTATTTAGAAAAATTAAAAACTTTTTGTCTACCATTTTTATGTCTACCATTTGACAATATAAAACAGGACATAAGAAGGAAAAATAATAGTATTAAAAAATAAATGATATTTACAAGAATTCTAATACCTAACAATAGTAAAAAGTTTATCTGTTATGAAAGTTAAGAATGTTTCACTTCAACCTACTAAGTATTTTCCAGGCGAGGAACAAGCTATCATTAAAAGGCCATTAATAACCTCGGCAAAAACTTATATATCTGCACTTTGAAACCAGGACAAAAACTTAATTGTAATTTAAATACTCGTACACGTAGAGCACCCCACGTACTTGCATACATAAAACAACAACGTACACAGCGTTACAATAACAATAAAAACTTGCCCACTTTTCGCAACGATTTATCTACTTCCGATCGGTTTACATCGGCGCCCATTTTACAAAGCAGCTCCATAACAACTTCCTTAACACCTTAGCCTTGCAACTCAACGAAGATGTTGAAAAACTAAGCACTTAAAAGGAATAAAAAAAAAATTGAATAAAAAAAAAATGAAAAATAAGAAATGAAAAAGCTGAGAAGAAAATCGGTAAACAAAAATATCAACAAAATCAAAAGTCATTACTGTGGCCATTTGGTACGTGAAGTGAATGAGTTTGTGCATATGTGTGTGTGAGTTGCTGCTACCACGGTTGCTGTTTGTGTTTTTGTTTGTGTGTTTGTTGTGTGTTTGTTGTTGTTAGGCAGTGCAGTGTTGAATAGAATTCGGCAAGTCGTTGTTAGAACATTAGAACGGCACTTATAATGCTTGTTTGTTAGTCGATGTGAACGTGTGTATGTGTGTGTGGTGTGTATTTGTTTAAACAATGCTTACTGCTGCCGTCGCTTCTAGTTTTCTTGCAGCTTTTGTAAGCGGATATATTTGCTGGGGTGTCCCGTGAGACTTCGCGTAAGTTGATTGTAGGCGTGAGATTATATGCCATAAAAGTTGAGGTTTATGTTTTTTTCTTTGTTTTATGGCTTTTTCGCAAGTTGCGAAAATCAACGCACAACACTTAATGCACTACGTTAGGACAATTTGTGCCACATCAAGAGTTCTTCTCTTTCCGATGCGGGGATGGAAAGTCAAATAGCAGTGGGGTTGATTGTTTCTGAGTTTAACACTCATTAAAGCATGTTACGATGGTCGGGAAAATTATACGCGCAACTTACAAACTAAAAAGTTCATTAAAGTCCTGCCCAACGCGTATATATAATTTTAAAATGTGAAAAATCGTGGACTTTGAAATTTTCATTTTTATTTACTTCAAGGATAGTTAAACTTAATCGGTCATTTAAGCAAAATTTCTAATTTTAAGTTATTAAACTCTCATTTATAATTTCTTTTTTTAAATTAGTAGATTTGTTTAAAATAAAGAAATTTTACTCAATGTATATATTACTAATAAATATATAAATCAAATATTGAATATACATACACTTAGCAGAAAAACTCTGCGTACAGAAAGTAAAGTTTGTTTCAACAATAAAAAAATTATTAAATAAATAGGTTTTTTAAATCAATTTTATTTTTTATTTGTACTTTAATTCGTTATCTTCATTTTAAGCTAAAACTTATTTCTAACAGATTAGTAGAAAAATTATAATAATTAAAAATATAAAAAATCAGCGCTATCGGTGGCAGAAAAAGTCTGCGTACAAAACATATAAAGGGGAATTCCCGAAGTTTTAACAGTAGAACTTTGGCGTCCTTTATATTTTATTGAACCGGTATGTCATTATACACAATCCCAAGCACTTATTTTATAATTAAATGATTAAAAAGTAATTAAATTTATAATGACAAAGAAAGGGAAAAAATTATTATTAGTAAGAGCAGTATTATTATTGATCTATGGAAAAAAAGGAAAATGTATCGTGAAATTGGTCAAATCGTTAAGCGGTCACATTCTTCTATCTAAAGAGTAGTAAACAACTACAGCTAAACAGTATTATTGACCTCGAGGTTGCGATTTGGGCGTCCATCCAAGCTGTCAAGAATAGAAACCCACAGCATTATTAATTCAGTGAAAGATAATCCTCGTCTAACTGGACATCTGTTATATAAATATATTGACCAGACATTCCAGAAGTAAATTCACGTGGATACTGTACACAAAATATTAAAAAAATACCACTACCATGGCTGGTTTGCACGAAGCAAGCCGCTTATCTCCAAAGCTATTAGAATGAAGCGTTTAGCATTCGCAAGGGAGTATTTTAATAAGTCTCCAGAATTTTGGAAACCTATAATTTTTTCAGACGAAAGCATATTTTGTCTCTTTAGCATTAAAGGTTGAACGATTATATGGCGAAACCCGGGTACTGCCTTTAATAATGAAGATTTGTATCCAACAATAACACACGGTAGTGGAGGAGTAATAGTGCGGGGGTGTATGGCGAGTAATGGAGTGGGAAAAATGAAATTTATTGAGTCGATAACGAATAAAGTTGATTATTTAAATGTTTTAAAACGCAATTTAAAGAGCAGTGCCGAGAAGTTGGGGTTACAGAATAATTACTTACTTTAACAAGATATCGACCCAAAGCACACTGCAGAAGTTGTAAAGCTTTGGTTGCTTTAAAATGTCCCCAAGCAAATCAAAACGTCACCATAATCGCCATATTTGAATTCTATAGAAAATTTGTAGGATTTACTGGAGCGTTGGGTACGTGAATACAATATAACCTCCAAAGAAATGCTGAAGAACATGAGAGACGCGGAATGGGGCAAAATAAGCAACGATGAGACTGCGAAACTGGTCAATTCGATACCAAAACGACTTATGGAGGTCATAAAAAGGAAAGGTTATCCAACAAATTACTAAAAACGTAAAATCTTTAAAAAAATAATATATTTCGACGCTTTTTAAACTCTTGTACGCAGACTTTCTCTGCCACCGATAACGCTGATTTTTAATATTTTTAATTATTATAATTTTTCTACTAATCTGTTAGAAATAAGTTTTAGCTTAAAATGAAGATAACGAATTAAAGTACAAATAAAAAATAAAACTGATTTAAAAAATCTATTTATTTAATAATTTTTTTATTGTTGAAACAAAATTTACTTTCTGTACGCAGAGTTTTTCTGCTAAGTGTATATTCATATAAATATTCATATAAAAATGTTGGACCTTTTTTTACAGAAATGGTACCTTTTTAAACCAACTTTGGTACAGGAAAAAATTTTCAAATGGCAACCGTGTTCACTGCCATTTGACACCACATGATATGGTCGGCTGTGACCATATTGTCAATGTCAAACCAAAAAAAAATTAGTAATTTTGTGGATTTAGTTATCAAAATTGATGGTGTGTGTCGCATCTTCATATATTTACAAAACAGTACAGACCTATCCATCTTTTAGAGCATTTGTTGTGAAGTATTGAACTCTTGTGTGACAAATACCTAAAAGTAAATAGTAATTAAACTCAAAAATTTAAAAAAAAAATTAATCAATTCAAAAAGTATTAGAAAAATGATCATATCTTAAAAAAATACTGTATATGTAGACACGGTTGCCACTTGAAAATTTTTTTCTGTACCAAAATTGGTTTAAAAAGGTACCATTTCTGTAAAAAAAGGTCCAAAATTTTTTTGAACGTTTTTGTTTTCTCGTTCTGTGTTTTTCATAGTGTTATAAATGAAAAAAATATAAAATAGAGCAAAGTTGCATTTATAAAAAAAATTAATTGGAAATATCCACAATAAAGTTGGGTCGTCAAAAATGGACCAGTTTTTGAATATGAGTACCAAACGAAAAAAAAAAAAAAGAAAAGTACCAATTTTGGTACTAAAGTACCATAAGTGGCAACCGTGTATGTAGAATAAGTTCTGTGAGAGAACTAACGTAGGGCGGTTTTTCAAACAAACTCTCTTTATTTTGAATCCGATTAAAAAGTAAAATGAGGACAAAGATTATCCTAGTCACATTTTCCATACTCTTCTTACGACACAAATAAAATTCAACTAGAATCCTTCAAAAAAAAAACAGTCCCAAACTAAAGCGACAGCATTCAACCCCAAATATATTTTCTATTAAAATCATCTTAGCTGTTCATTTGGTATGAAACTATATATAGGACACAATATATAAAAGGAATGAGAATTATTACTTAACAATAAAAATGAGGCTTATATAAACCAAATAAGAATTATAAATTAACAATTATGTCCACAACGCTTTTAAAATTTGAAGAAAAATTGCAATTTTTATTTTCTACAAAATCTTTCTAATAAATAATATTTTGAAATCTGGATGCTATTAAAGTATAACTAATTGTAAAATAGCCAGTTTAACTGATTTAATCTACCCACTAAGTAAGAGATCTTCTTCGTTTTCTACTTTCCTACAATTTTCGATTCACAACTGGTTGTTTCAAGATTTCTAATTATTTCCTTACAAAACTGAAATAAGCCAGATATATATAACAGATTATTTTTATAAGTCCGGAAATGCATACATTTTATACACTCAGTTCCTGAAGTACAAATACGTCAGTTCTATGGACTGGTGTTAAAACCTTTCGATGTATTCACAATTCAATGGCTTCCAGCTTTTGTTTGTCTGATTTCTTAATATTCCATGTATCGGCTGCATAGCTGGCTTTTGGAAACACCAATCTATTTATCAAATCAAAGTCTTGTAAACTCACTCAATGTTTCTTTTACATATTTTAATGACTATTATGATATTAGATTGCGTCATTGTAATAGCTCGTTTAATTGCTTGGAAACTACTACCAGTGTTTTCTGTGCAGAAATCTAAGTAATTAAATTTTCCCACCAATTTAAAGCCTGCAATCATTGGCACATATATTTGATTACTGCTTATAGTGCAAGTACTGGAATCAGTGATCACTAACGGCTTCCCAAATTTCGTGGCTTCAAAAAATCATTTTATATATGTATAAAGATTTAATTAAAATTCTAGTAAAAATAATTTTGTCTGACCTCACAAAAAAAAGTGCAGTGGTGACTGATCGTGTGATTAGTGACAACTAACACCTTTACCAAAACGTGTACTTATACAACACAACTACAACCATACTTTCGTCATACTGAAAACAAATACAATCCAATCATCATAGAGTGCCTTTTTGTGTATATAATGGTGTTTCGAGAATGACTATTAGACTTTCGGTGTTTCACTGCTTCACATGTGGGAATTGATATATTCACTAAGCGAAAAATAAGCATAATGGCCGAAGGAAATTCGATGCGAAAATTCGTTACCCAAAGGCAGTTGTTCCAGCAACTACACTAAAATAGTTAGTGGAGCTACTAGGATTGTACCAAGAGAAAAGATATACCATATTCGCTGGTATATATGTTATTTATGTCAATATTTTTGCAGCATATCTTTAGATTATATTGTCAAAGAAAATGAATACTCTTATTAATCCCTGGATACGTCACTGAAAACAATGCTAACAAAGCAATTGCAAAAAATCGGTAATGTTCTACATATTCGTAAGCAATATATTGCTTTTTATAGATTTCTGACTAATAATAGTTCTAAAACTTAAATAATTCTATTTCGTTTTCCTGTTTTTTTTTTGCTTGTGGAAGTGGAAGTGAGTTGGAATGATGGGTCCGACTCTCTAACATATTGATATGTTATATATGTACATATCATCACTCACAAAACTCACCCGGGAAAATCCCCATTTTCCATGCAAAAGCTTCCATGTTCGGTTAGCATCTGAGTGATATAGTAAATTGTGTCTCCCGATTTCCGTATGAGGCAGGTGGTTACTTTAGTTATCAGTCTAGCTGTTCATCTTCCCTGCATGCTCTTGTTTGCCTTATTTACTCCTGATCTTCACTTGTCATTTGTTGAGTATAACAATATTATAGTATACTTTTCGTTATAATATATCAGAAAATGCAAACTCTTAATATATAGTATTCCAATAAGTAGATTTCAGTTAAAGTAAAAACTGAAAATCAAAGATTCCCGTATATTCTTTCATAAAATATAATGTGAGTTTATTCTTAATTAATCATCATTTGTTTATGATTTAATTAGTACTGATATATACAAGCATGTCTTGTACGTGATTCAGCTCAACCGTTACAAGGAAAAGAAAGGGTCTGATGTTGCCAACGTTGCTTTAGTACTGCCTACGATTAAGTTGCACAGTCAGGATTGAAAGGTTTACAAATTAGACCTCTTCTTGATAATAAAACACATACCACAAAAATCTAGTCCTAGCTACGCCAATGCTCTAATTATTTTTTTATGTCAATTATCCTTACTTTAGAAGAACTATAAAAGGAAAGAGAACTCTATTAGGAATGGCTAGCAAGAGTATCACATCTAATATTCTTTTAAGGACTTACAACCTAAAACGTTTTAAAGATTGCATAGAACAATCAAAAAATAACCAAAGAATCATCACGGGATTATTAAACGGTCACTGAATATTGAATAATCACCTAGCAAAGCTAGGAATACAATCCAACTCAGACTGTAAATACTGTAGAAAAGAGGGAGAAACGGCATACTATGTGTTTGCGGAATGCCCTGCACTAATGCACAAAAAGAAGAAACACTTAGGAGGATATTTCATTAATCATAAGGATTCAAGACTAGAAAAGATAGGCTCCATATTGTCTTTCATTAAATAAATCGAACTTGCAGCAATACTCTAATCCAACTAAGGGGCACAATAGATCTGTTAGAACACAGTACACTACCCCTTTTTAAATAATAATCCTAACTTTCGTTTTGTGCGATTTTATTTCTAGGTTGTGATTCGACTAATGGGTGATGATATTCCATCAACTTGGGAAGTGCTTCTTCATAAGGTCCTATATTATTGTGTTATTTACATATTTTTAACTAACTAACTTATTCTAGCTCTCAAGAATAAGCTCCACATTGTACTTAGCATATTTGTTATACAAAATGATGCACCTACTATAGTGCAGGCCTTGAGCCTGGAGTCATTAATCACTAATTTAAGACATCGAAGTAGGGTGGGAGCTTGTAAATATTACTGCATAGTTAAAAAATGTTTCTAAGGACCTTCAAAGTTCAATTTATGCATCGAAAGTAGGAGTATATACTGGGTGCATGTGTCCTTAAATTTACAGTCGACTCACATGTAAAGGTCCAATTCAACGCAGCTTTCTCATTGTCTGCTGAAAACTTTAAAAGTTTTTTAAGCCTTAAACTTAATTGCGAAATTTATTATCTCTTAAAATTTTTCATTCGCCCCAAATCTGTGCATTTTCATTAGTTGACATAAAGAAGTTGTAAAAGATTTAATTGGAACACAAGCAGGCACTCCACCCAGGAATAAAGTTTAATATATAATTTAAGGGGCAAGTATAAAAAATTTAAAAATGTTACGATAATAAAAATTAAAATTGAAATTTTAATTCATAATTCTCATTTTTTAATTCAATTTAATCCCAGGGGACGGAAAGTATCGCATTCATTATGACCCGCATTCATTATTTTAATGCGCTTTGCATCCTTTCGCATGTCAATTGCAGCGTTGGCGTATGTGTAACTAATTTTTTAAGTTTATTACCGCAAAGCTGCAAGCATGCAACTGTCAAAATGTTGATATATCCTTAACACACAATTACAAACACAAATACTAGAGCACAACAGAGACAACAAGAAGACTTTATTTGCTTAGCACAGCTAGATTTCCTAGCTCCTACCTCCTAGCAGAAGGATAACAGTAGAGGGATACGAGCAGACGTACATATGTTTGGCTTCCGACGAACAGCTACTGTGCACTATGTGGTGGTGGCACTATGGCAGCTACTGTATTTGAGAACAACAATAGAGGCCACTGTCAGATTCAAGTCCTTGGAGCACAAATGAAGCAGTTCCACTGAAAACTACTGAAAATAAGAGCAAAAATAATGCAGATACTTAGAACTGTTTGCGTTCAAGTTGACATCAAAACAACAGTGAAATGCATCAGCAACTCAAGCAACTCAAGAACAAAGCTCATGTGAAACAATGAACATTTAAAAATATTTGCGTAATTGCACATTCACAATCCTGTGTAAAGGATACACTTACCATATTCCTTTGAAGGGAAGGGCAGTTTGCATGTGGTTTATGTAAAATTTCACAAACAATGACTCAGAGGCTAATGAAATTAAGAACAAATGGAAATGCATACAAAATCTTATTTGAGATTTCATTAAGTAAAGTATCTTAGAATATAAAAATAAAGTTGAGATATATATATTGTAAACATAATTTAAATAATCACTAAGAGAGATAGTAGCAGTTAGAATTACATACAACATATCCCTCGTATCATACTATTTTACAAAAAAAATAAACAATTATCCTAGTAATGATGACCTTTCACAACTTTGTGGTGACTATTTCGTTTAGAACCAGCTATGATGTGAGACAAGGCGAAATACAGGGTTGCTGATGAAAATTGCAGAATTCGGTTTGCCGAATTTGGTTATTTCTGATGAGTCACCATTCGTAATTCAGCATAGGTCACCTGAAAATTTAAACATACGAATGGCCAAGCAGACGCAACCGATGGTGTTGATGTGTACCGCCTTAACGACTGCTGGTCGCTTTCCGCTCATGTTTATCGATCGTAGTGTAAAAGTAAATGCTCAAATCTATTGGGAAACTATTTTAGAACACGCACTGAAGCCCTAAGCAGTTGAGCATTTCGGTCGCAAGCATGGGTCAACCAATGGCTAAAAAACAACGTTCTATGCTTTATTCCTTAAAAACAGGACCACAGTGTTCATCTGATGTAAACCCTTTAGATTTCTCAGTCTGGGATATTTTAAAAAGTGAGGTCGTCTAAAGTAAGTGCTAAGCCGAGAATGGTCCAAAATACCGCAAAGTCACTTGCGAACAGCGTGCGATAGCTTCATTGGCCGTTTGAAGGCCATCATTTATGCTAAAGGTGATCATATTGAACCAAAATTAACTTAAAAATTTAAAGTTATTTTCGCATATTTTATTTTTTCTTTCATTAAATTCAACAAAAATTAACAAAATAGAGCATTGTACTTTATCGAAATTTTCGTCAGTTTTTCTGTAGTTTTAGTAAATTTATTTAAAAATCAATTATAAAACATATTGTATACTAAATAAATCGGTTTAGTTCGCTCCTCCTAATCTTTCTCTAGTTTCTAGTCTCTATTCTTTCTTACCTTTTTTACACTTGTCTCTCAATTTTTTCTTCTCTTTTTTTCTAATATCGTTTCTCCTTTTTTCTTCTCTCTCTCTCTCTCTCTCTCTCTGTCACTCTCTCTTGACTCCTTTTTTTATCTCCTTTTGTTTCTTCTTTCGTTGTAATGGTTAAACAATTCTCGAGGTAAAGCATGCCTGACGCAAAAGACGCTTAAACTCTATTAGTCACTATAGTTTGTAGACTATACTGTTTTGGAGTATAATTGAAATTTTCACTTGCAACATACGATCCAAAGTTTATATCTAGTACCTCGGGATCGAAGTGAACACAATTTCAAATGTCCTGAATATTAGATCGAATTCATACAGGAGTGTCGTGGAGGCAGCAGGTAATATTTAAAACTACTCAGGAAAAGTATTGGTATTAATGCTTTCACTCGATGAAAAGTTGCATTTTCTTAACAAGGTACTGTTACTTAAAGCAAAGAAGAAATTTAGATGGGCAGAACTTACTTAAAAAGGAAAGTTCCGTTCCTCCAACACTCAACTTCAATTGATACCGGCAGTTCTTATTACAATGGGCCGTTTATCGGGGTATTACATCATTTTATTAACTTATAACTGTATCAAATCCATCAGATACAGAGAACTTAATAAAGTTTCTGCGTAGTTTTACAACCAGTGACTTCTACAAAATGATTGTACCGATGCTGATTGAAGTAATATATTTTTACATAATTTTATAATTATTGAGGAACGAAATCTAACTAACTTAAGTCTACATCAAATAAGGGTAAACAAATACTGGCATTCTAGCTATGTAATACAGAGTTTTAACCAAAGTCACTACGACATTCCCTTCATTGAGACAACCTTAATAATCAAAACAGCTACACTGCAGGGTCCTAACATCCAATGCATCAGAGTTGTTCTTTCACTCATGTGTTCTAACTGAAACCGACGCGCTACTAATGAGTCACAATGGCGTTTTATAACCGATGGAATTACAGAACCTATGTTGGATAATTATTAACAAACCTAAAACGGTACAAATATTTTCACCAAGTCTTTAAGTACTTGACAACATACAATCATCGAACTGACACTTCATCTATTAATTATGCTATCAAATTGATTTCACCTAAAGGTCATTGAAACAAAATAGATTTCCCATCTACAAAACACACTCTCATCTCTTATCAGAGATTGAAAATGGATAATCACTAAAGTCTATTGCACTACATTCATTCTACCTATAGGTCCATGGTGCAGAATAAATTCCACGTTTACTCAATAATTTCTGCTGATATTAGACGCTTATACTATAACGCATAATTTGCGATTTAGTTTAACTGTTCTTTTAAAGTGATTTTTCACATTCAATTTCCTGTTTGGTTCTGTAGTTTCCATAGCACTCAGAGAAGGTGGGCGATAGGTTAAAGGCAGACACTCTGATTTGAATGTTATTAACAGATTTTTATTTGCCTCTTCGACATATTATTTTGGCAAATTTGTGAGTTGCTATTCATTATATTTTTATATATAAAGTTTATAAACATATTTTTATTTTATTCTTTATTTATAATTTTAATAAAAAAATTATAATTATTTGAAGTTAAAAAAATTAAAAAATTTTTTGCGAACTACATAATTAAATTAACAAATTTATTAATTAAAAAAAAAATAAACTTGTTTTTATTTATGAAATGTTGCAAACATTTATTAGTATATTTGTGGGTTCTCCCCTTTGATAAAATCTTCAAATATTTTTAGTATATATCCTTTTAATCCAGATGTATCGAAATATACTAACATTACTGTGCAGTTACATAAAATAAAAAAAAATTAATTATATTCATTTTGTAAAAAATAAAAATTAAAAATAAAATGCTTAATTAATTACCAGCAAAAAAACCAATGAAAGCCATAAACAAAAGGCCGAAGAAGAATTTTAAGAAACCAGGATTGAACCAACGGCCAGGTTTAACATAATTTTTAGGTTGGTTTATTATAACCACATTATCCTCACGTAAGCCACGACGTGATAAATTCGGCATACCAATATATCCATTGCCTAAAGCTCTGCGATGTGGTGACAATGGAGAATAAGTGTAATCAGTTTTCGGAGTTTTTCTATAGCACACAAATATATTTTAACATTAGAAACGATATATGTATTATTAAAATTATATATAATGTTTGCTAACTATAATGTTAACTAACCTCCAAAACTCTCCAGCCTCTTTATATTCTCTGTATGCTATATGATTGTTTGAAACTTCATTCGAAACTCTAACTTCACCTATTTCAAAACAATCATAAAAGCTGTCAACACTTGAATTCCGTGAAAATTGCGACGTATCACTTAGAGGACGAACACCTGTTTTTGGGGTGACTGCAAAATATTCATTATTTACTCTAATCTCTACATTATCACTGACTTCAGATTTATATTCAAAACTTTGATCGAATACAATACTTATAGGGCAAATGTCTTCTACTGGAATGCCAACAACCCATACTTACTTACCCAAAACATGCTTTCCAACAGAATCTGTAAGTTCACAAGGTATGGTGCGATCGGCATTAGAATCTATTGCATCAGTGCGGACTTCTTTTACGGTTTCTTTAATCATTTTCATGCTTTCTTTTAAAATCTGTAAAAAATGAGAGAAATGATTTATAATATAATGATTAGAAGTTACAATACAATAACCAAGTATACCGCCACCTTAATTTTGATACACCCAATTAAATCCAGAGACAGATAAATGATATTGATAATGTGTATAGTATCTGATATGCAAAATCTCTACCTTTGTTAGTCAGACTATGGTATTGGAATCGTTTCATGATCTGATTGAATCCAGACAGGGATGTATGATATTGATAATGTGTGTAGTATCTGATATACAAAATCGGTGGCTTTTGTTGGTCAGACTATGGAACTAGAATCGTTACCTGACTCAAATGAATCCAGACAGTTTAGAATAGTTTATAAAAACATATTGAAGTTATAATTATGCTCTTATTAACTTAATGCGAGTTCTAATTGTTTTCCAAAATTAGAAAGCTTTTTTTTTCTTTTTACAAATGGATTATATATACATGATTTCTGCAAGGAGAGTATTCTATAAAGATGCTCTAATTAAAACACTGTTTCAAGATTTTTTGAAAACTGTTTTCCAAGTTTGTCAGATATTGTACCATCTTTAAATTTTTTCTGTCAAGGAATAGCCACAAGTATTACTTAATCTTTGCCAACTATACCGGCTATAACATTTCTGAAGCTGAACAATTTAGAGTAACTAGATTTATTTGTACCAGATTAGATATCTTATTTTCATTTAAATATTTAAATATATAACAATGAAAATGTTGACACACAATAGATTTGTTATTGTCAATTGCGATTTTAGGTAAAATACTATAATTTTTGTAGGTTAGGTTAGGTTAGTTAGGCAATCCCTAGAGGATTCACTTAGGCCTATTAGAACATTGTGTTACCATATATAAAGGAAACTCAGGGTTTAAAACCACGAAAAACCTTTGGCGAAACTAGGAATGCTGTAAGAGTGAGAGGCCTTGTAATTGAACAATATTCAAAAAACAATAGCTCAAAAAGTGTTGCGCCGTTGCCGTGCATATGCTGAGCAAAAACAGAGTAGTTTAGAGGTACTTTTATCGTCTTCCCCCCACAGCCGCGACAGGTATGATTGAAAGGGAGATTCAATCTTCCAGCGTGGTTACCGAATCTGCAATGATCTGTAAGTAAACCATATGACTGATATCTCTACTACTACTCTACTATTCTCAATTGTACTTTCTTTTAATGGAAAGTGGATAGATTGCATATAGATGCCTATGTATCGTTGAGCCTTCTCATCTTTTTATACAAAGAAGACAGCACATAAAGGACTCAGTAACCATTTAAATGAATAATAAATAAATAAAAAGATAATATAACAATGAGAATCGTCTTGTTAATGTTCTCTAGCATAGATTTCAACGGATCTATGCACTTCTATTTAAAAAACTTTTAAAAAAAATTTTTATAGTAGTATTTGGATTACAACTGAGTATATAAATTCACTTATTTGAAAGCTTTAAGTTCATCTTAAAAGTAACAGATTTCCATCGTATTCTAAAAACAGATTAGAATATTACCTTCCATCAGATTGTTAATAAGATAGAATTTAGCTTTTAGGATTCTAATCCTTGTTAAATTGAAGTGCATTGAAATTCGGAAATAGAAATGGAAGAATGCAGTTTTGGTTTGCAATTCTCAATTTCAAATTGAAATTGTTTCCAACTCAAGCAATGCATCTTAGCGCTTACTTTCAACAAGTGCCATTTTGCTCCTTGAAGGATTTCATTTCATGGTTTCAATTGAAGTCTTGCTGCGTAACTCCTTTTGTCAACTTCCTTCAATGGCGGCGTCAGTCATAGTTTCGCTGCTGCCGTTGGGAAACCATTTCCGGAAGTATTAAATATTATGCCGGAGCCAAGTTCTTTATAATGCAATGCAAATGATTTCAGTCCCCAGAGGAATAACGCAGAAACCATGGGGCGTGTCATTCTCCTTTGTTTGGCAGAGCTTTTATTTATTCAAAACAATAAAAAATAATTTTAAAAAAATTGTGAAGGGAAAAATACAAAAAGGAAAATCGTTTGGGAAAAATTACACAGCAACTGTTTTTACTATTTTGTGCAATTAAAAATATTTTAAATAATTTTAAACAAATAAGAACAGCAGGAAATTATGAACGAGTTGTAATTGCCAATATGTCGAGGGAATGGAAAGGAAATTGCGGAAAGGAAGCTGGATTGAATGCAAACATAAATTGTGGTTACTGTTTGTTTTTATTTATAAAAGTAATAGAAATATATATTTATTTTTAAATATTACTAATTTCAATAGTCAATAAGGTACATTATTGATATTAGGCTAGCCAAAAAGTACGAAGACGAAACGAAGTATACATCGTCTACTTATCGCTGTGCGTCGTAGGAACGCCGAGCTAATAACTGACGACTATACATTTGAATCTGTCAAGGGTTTCACTACCTTGGCACTACCGTGACGAACAACAACGATGTCAGCCTGGAGATCAGAAGAAGAATCACTAATAAATGCTACTATGGATTCAGTTGGCAATTGGGATGTTAATGCTCTAGCACGTCAAACAAAACTCACGCTCTATAGTTCGCTCATCCTTCCTGTGCTTCTGTATGGCACAGAAGTATGGACGTTACTGCAAAATGATGAAGCGGCACTGGGAGTATTCGAGAGAAAATTTCTTAGAGAATGGATAAAGATGGTTCAGCGAAAAAAGTCATTTGAAGCAGTGATTGGAGGAAGAAGGCGTAGAGGTAGATCGTGTTTTTTGTGGAGTGGTCAACTTGATGAAGCACTAACCGGACTTGATGTACCAGATTGCAAAAGGCGTGCACGCAACAGGCTCCTAGAGAGACATTCTGAAACCGGGCAAAAAGAATTCGGCGTTCGAATGTAAACAAAAGTTGTTACTGCGATTAATGAGTAAAGACGAAATGAATTTGGAACCAAACAATTATTTTACATAATATAAAATATTTATTTTTATATAGGTATAATTAATTTCAATAGTCAATTAGCTATTAGTTAGGTAAAAAGTATTCGGCGTTCGAATGCAAATATTAAATGTGGTTTCAATTGACGTCCAGACATGAAAAATATTTATTATCAATAAATGATTAGAGAAAAAATAACCGACGATTTCGTAAGGTTGATTACAAAATATATTATATTATACACACGATGTGAATGAGTAATTTCTTATGACTGAAGTGTTGTCGGTAGTAAGTAGATGACTGATTTACTGAACATGGGTTCCTAAGTGAACCAGGCGCATAATATTAATACCAAAAAAGATAGTGTCATGACCATCATATATATGACAGCATTTAATCTGTAATGAATAAAGAGTCGTCGTAAGTCAATATTAAGTCAATAAATGTTATGTTGTCTATAAGTTCAACATTGACGTTTCGTTTATTCATTGGTCTTCAACCCATGTATATTCATATATGTCGGTATGTTCTAATTTTATCCTAAAGCAAATCTTTCAATGATATACTGAGTAATTGTGAATTCAGGTTATAGTGGTTTATTGTTATATTCAACAGAGATTGATAAATTACAATTCTGGATTCACTAGTTTAAAATGTAAGTCGTCTTAAAGGGATCTCGTCGTTAAAAGGATCTTCTTTCTTTATGACCATTTTCACATTAACATTTTTTTTTTCTCATTGCCATTATCATTTTTCAGCACTAAAACAATTATTGCTTTTATTCTTATCTGCTAACATATATAAAGTTTCCAATGTCATGACAATAACACAATAGAATAGGACGGATAATACCAAAAATCATATATATATATTAAATTCACACTGAACTGTTGTGCCAAATAAGAAGGAGAAGATATATTAAATTCTAATCGCAACTTTAATATTATAGTGGAATATTAGTGATACCTATTAGGGATATCCTAACCCAAATATTCTTGAAGACGAAAACTTGAAGCAGCGTTCACTTGTCACGGCATCGGCAGTTTACATACGCACAAATTGAAGTCTCAGTATTAAAAGGGCTGTCGCAACGGATGGAATTAAAACTAATACAATACCCCATATTTTAATAAAATTAAGTCTATTACGCCTGTTTTTAGTTCTAAAAACTCAAAACGGTCTTTTATATATTACTTATGAACACGATATTTTACACATAGTTTTATGATTTATATTATATAGAACACAATAAATATAGCGTAACTTTGTGGATTATTACCTGGGATTAGTAATTACTCGGCTTTTAATATTAATGAATGCACTTTTACGGTTTTCTTAAAACTCAAGAATAATTATGCTATTCACTTCACAAATAAAAATTTTACCTTCGTTTCTTTCCGATAACTTTCGTTTAATAGCGTCTTAACAACCCTGTTTTCTAAATATGGCCGTAAAAGACGAAAACTTTTGCGAAACAAATATTCTGAAATATAACTTTTTTAGTTCAAAGAAATTTTATATTCAATATATAATTAATTCTATATAAAGTAATATTTATTGTTATAAGTATACTAAGATCTATATGATTATATGCATTAAAATTGTATGAAAAATGTACCAACACGTTGGCTTCAAAATGGCGGTGATGACTGATTTTCCGTATTAATATAAATTAAGCATTTTCCATTTATTATTATATTAAAACTAAAAGTATTTTATGTAATTATTTCTTACCTTTTCGTGTTATATTTTCTAATTTTACACAATTCTTTAAAAAGCACTGCGCTTACTTTTTTTATTGTTGCCACTTGTGTGATTCACCTTTGCCTAAGAATTTTAGACTAACAATTAATTTCACAATTGTATTAGATTTCTTACCTATATCGATAATCCGCCAGCTTTATTTTGCACTACAAAGGTGCAACTAAACGGTGTGTTATAGTGACAGCCAAATGCCGAATAATCTCGGTTATTTTACACTCGTATTGATCGTTATCAAAATGCATGTTATATAGAGCTATATCATAATTATCACTTATTTACCTTCAGCTTCATTTTTTGTTTCTTTTTTCTTACTTAAATTTGAATGTAATTAATTTTTTGTGAAAATACTTACATATCCACACAAAAGTGCACATCTTTACTCCTAATAGAGCGCAAATTATAGCATCTATTACTGAACAATATTGTTTATTGAGCAATATTTAACATTAAATTTAAATTTGACGAGACCGTGAAAAAATAACTCATTTCTTATCGCAGTTTATACTTTCTTGTAAAATGCTTTTCCTCAAATGCCTATTATGTCGATTAAAAAAATTAACCCACATTTATCAATGGAAAACGCCATAGATATTTTGCTAGAGGAGCAATATTACTCTGAACTTAACAGTTGTTTTATATGATTTGACAGATAAAAAAGGGTGATTTGTGTCCGCATCTATCCAATTTGTTTATATATTTAGCTGTCATTTTGAAAAAATTAATGCCATCAGGCTACGAATCTTCAGATGAAGACTTATTTTTTTAACTTTATACGATTTGCAAAACCGTAAAAAAGTAAAATTGAAGATTTTGCCGTGAATGTTGTGTACAACGACACAAAAAAAAATTAGTGTGAGTATTATACTTCAATTAGTTTATTTACTAACACAACTACAAACATATTAGACTACCATAAAAATGTTCGATTGGGTAACAAAATTTGACAGATCTAGAATAAATCTAGATTAAATCCAAATTTACCAATCGAAAACTTACTTTTCTTATTACATAAAATTTAAATGTAACTGTCGTTGCAAAATTCTTTATTTTTTTCTATAAAGTTCATGAGGACAAGTTTTTAAAAACCCCAATTGCTTCTTTGTCTTTTTCTGATTCTAAAACTAACACAAAAATAATATGAAATTAATTTTTATATTAGCTTAGTTTGTGTAATTAATCTTATAGTACACTCACACTGTCTCATTTAGGCGGTTTAGCTCATTAATGGCCGCAATGAGCTTATTATGAATAATGTCAATGTCAAATGTCAAACGCAACTTTAAAAATAAATTTTCTAAAAGAGAAGTCCCAAAAATTTGAAATATTTGTCATATGTTTTGTATATAAAATGTAAATAAATAACAGTTAAGCTGTAAACAAAGGCACTAAGGAAGTAAATATTTAATAAAATCTTTGTTGTCATTAATTGTATATGTAATAGATATATAAAATGAGTATGAATAATTTAATATATCAATTATAATAATAATTTTTTTATGTAATAAATTATTAAGTGAAATTATAAAAAAAGTTCTATCAGTTTGACAGAAGAGTAATTTATTTTATAGAATAACCTACTTTTAACTGTTGAGAAATATCAAAATCAAAATGTAAGCAAAATTTTGCATATACTTCAGTTTGGAGAGTTAAAGAATAGACTGACATAACTTTTATATGAAATGGCACTAAATCAATCAATTAACACTTTAAATTATAGAAACTTTTTCTATTTATTTTTAAAAATTTTTAAAACTAAAACATTTTCCCGCTTTTCAAGCTTAAATTTAGTGCTGCCAATTCCTTATTGTTTTCGCCTCTCATTTCACTCATAGTTCTGTTGTTTTTATTGATTTTTGTGTGTTGACAGCTACAAATTTAGCAACCCTGTTTTGTTAATTGACTACCGCGGCCAACAGCTGCAAGTGTTTTTGCTAACAGAAAAATTATTCTAAATAACGATTTTTTTGCAAATTAAATTGCAAACGCAGTGACGTTTCAATTTCCTTTTTAAATTGTGACATACGAAAATCAAATTTTATTAAATGGCTTTAGTGCAGGAAGCTAGAATTTTGCTCAACCGGACGGGTGCGCTGGCGGCAAGACACCAGGTAACAACCACGCCTCCTGAAACGAGAATTACCACATCACGCGAGAAAATATAATTAAATAATTTGATGCTGTTACATAATGATTTTTGTTTAGCAATAATTTATATTTTGAGATGTTTCAATTAAATTGAAAAAATTCCATTTGCCACATGAAATGTTGATTACGTAAAAGCAAATAAATTAATTAGTTTTTGTTTTGCGTAGTATATAAAAATATCCCAAAAGACTTTAATTTATGAATGTAAATATTATTTAAATATTAATGTACACTGCATTATTTTTAGTTACGTTCATTAACGTCTGGTAGTCATCTGGAACAGCAGGCTCAACCGAAGGAAGCGAAGGCGCCACAAATCAAAACCTTCCAAATCTACCGTTGGAATCCAGACACACCTGGTGACAAACCTCACATGCAAACTTATGAAGTGAACTTGAGAGAATGTGGTCCTATGGTGCTGGACGCCTTGATTAAGATCAAAAATGAAGTGGATCCCACGTTGACTTTTAGGCGTTCATGTAGGGAAGGCATTTGTGGCTCCTGTGCAATGAACATTGCTGGCACCAATACATTGGCGTGCATCAGGTAAATATCCGCGGAAACATAATACAAGTTGCTACCGCTTTATATCATTTATTGGTACTTTTCAAGACTTATTGGTATTATATGGTTGAGCAAAAATATTTGCGATAACAAAAAATTTTTTTAACTGATAAAAATAATAATAAATAAATTAGTAAATTAATTATAAACAAAGTAGTAAAGAAAAGCATTAAAATTTTGAAAAATTCAATTGCAGCAAAATCGACACCAATACGTCTAAACCCCTGAAGATTTATCCTCTACCACATATGTATGTGGTACGTGATTTGGTGCCTGACATGAATAACTTCTACGATCAGTACCGTTCCATACAACCTTGGCTACAACGCAAGTAAGTGTCATATTTATCTTCACAAAAGTTTTTATTCATAAATATTATTTATAGAAATGTGGCTGTGGAGAAGAAGGGTAAGGCACAGTATTTGCAATCTGTTGAAGATCGTTCTAAATTGGATGGTTTATATGAGTGCATTTTGTGTGCTTGTTGCTCTACTTCATGTCCCTCCTACTGGTGGAATCCTGATAAATATTTAGGTCCAGCTGTGCTTATGCAAGCATATCGTTGGATTATTGACTCACGTGATGAATCTGCACAAGAACGTTTGGACAAATTGAAGGATCCCTTCAGCGTATTCAGATGTCACACCATCATGAATTGTACACGTACTTGTCCAAAGGGTTTGAATCCCGGACGTGCAATTGCAGAAATCAAAAAACTGATCACAGGATTAGCTCAAAAACCAGAGCCCAAAATGGAAACCGCAGCTCTGCATAAGTAAAAAGCTGCTAGTCGTTATTAGCACGTCTAGAGTGGGAGTAGCTGCAAGACTTCTACAAGTTGGAGCTGCAAGAGTTCCATGCAAATGTTAATGATTTCTAAATTCTGTACTTATACGATTATCTTTCGATATTTGACGCTACTAGCAAATGTCTACTTTTAAGATTTAAATGTTTAGTTCTAAATATTCTATTTACCTCAAAATCGGTGCTTACCTTATGTGTGTAGGATTTTCTCTTAAATGATTTTCATTTGTTAGATCTGTCGATATTAAATTTAATAAATTTGTTGCTTAATTATTATATTAAATGCATTTCCATCTCTGATTTATTAAATCACTGTCAAATTAAATGTTCAGTAAAAATTGTTTATATATTTTTTTTTCTAATAATTTTATATGAATTTTTAATTAAGCAAATTAGAAAATAGGCTTAGCATTCTATGTGAAGCAAAAAACTGAGGTTTGGTGCCTAAGGCTGGCAATACAACCCATGTTATATATGTTGTTGCTGTTGTAGCCCAAATGAATCTATGTATGTTGTCCCTTTTGGGAGTGTTGAACGGTACTTGGTCGACGAGTGGCTCATTCTTGGAACGTAACATAAAGAATTGATTGGTTATTGGCGTGACGAATGTCGTACCATTGTGATTGCATATCTTTAATTTAAGATTGGAGTGTTGAGTGACACATAGTCGTAATGGAAAGCAATTCACTGATGAAAAGCGAATGCTACTGAAACCAAATCAACACATTTGTTCCAAAGAACGGCTAACCCAAGAGTTAAAGTGAATCCAACATTAGCATTAAAAAGATAGTGTTATATACGACTTAAGATCAATCCGCAATACATACACGTACAGCTCAATACGAAATACATTACTTCAGATTATTTTGGTTTCACAATTAAACTTATAGATTTTTGCAAATCATTATTAATTGAATTTTTAAGAGATATTAAATAACAGAACTAAATTTTTTTTATATAAGATAATAAGCGGTTGATTTTAAGTTGTCTAAGGTCAAAAAAGGTCTATAGATGGTTTGATTAAATACGTATATCAATTATTGTTTTAATATCAAAACTTTTACATATTTTTAAACGGGGTAGTTGGTTTATATTAAATAATAAATAATTTTTTTAATAAGTTTCAAAAAAAAATATATTATATGCATTAATATTTCGACTGTAGTGTATAAATAATAGTAATCCTATTAGCCACTTCATAGCGATCAATTTGCAATATTTTCATAAAAGGGCATTTTTCTTTAGAAGCAAAACTATTATAGCTTGTCAAGGTAGTTTTATATAAAAATTTTAAAATTATATAGCACACATTCTATATGAAAAATATGTTCTTAGGATCCTCATAGAGTATCATCATATTAATCTAATAAATGCACTTAGATGACTTCCCGTAGCTTTAAGAAAGACAAAAGAGGTTGCTTTACATCTGACTCGCCATTATCTAGAGCTACGTGGACTATAAATATTGGGGGCTTACTTTCTAGAAAGCCTTAGTCAGCTTCGAGACTTCTATTAGAGACGATCTTAAACTAAAGTTCAAAAATGGTTAAATATTATTATTTCATTTGATTTTTACCAGACAAAGTTTACTTTGTCGCAGTGTTCCGCTGCACTAAGAGATCAGCATACTTTTTATATATTTTTTCCTTTTATTTGGGTATACCAAAACTGGCACCCAAAACAAGTATAATGCTTAAAATTGTTCTAAATTTATTTATAGTGTTTTCGATTGTTAAATCTGAAATCAATCTATAACTAGTGTTTTAAACTAATCTTAAGTGTTATACATTTTGCCACAGATTTACCAAATGAAACTATAACTGCACTAAAAGTGCATTAAAAGAGCCTTTTTATTAAAAAAATTGCCCCATTTTTACCAATCGAAAACGGCATTAATTAAGAAATAATAAGATTAATTTATTGGAGGAAAATGTATGCAAACATTAATTTGGCGCTTTGCAGCAAAATAGGTTTCAAAACTCTTAAGAAGAGAGCAAAAAGGATTATTAAATTATTTTTATAAATTACATTTAATTTTTTATGGATGTTTACGTTATTTTAATCATTAATCAACAATAATGATCCACTTATAAGTCAAGCATATAAGTAGTTGTCGAATTATGACCCTACAACTGGAAACATTCAAATCAAAAATATAGAAATATTTCTATGTTTTCGACTACAGTGTCAGATTAAATGAATACAACTCTGAATGTGTGTTATATCATACCAACAAAATACAAAACAAAACCTTGTAGACTTACAGCATTCAGTGTAGAAAATTTATTTATATTACCCGTTAAATGATTTTTCATGTGTTATTAAAATAAGGTATATATAAAATAAATAATGCAAACAAAAAAAAAAGAGAATTTTGTAAACAGCTTCATTTAACTAAACGCTATTTGGTAATTTCGTTAAAATAAAACTAAGTTAGTTTGAAAAGTGTTCCTATTGCCCAAATTTAAGAAAATCATTTGTTGTTTACAAATCGAATGTTAAAAATTACATGATCCCAACACCATTTGTATCTGGGAAATTTTAAAAGTTGATTATTATAACTATAAAGGATTGAGTAGTTTTATTAGTTTTAGTGGATTTCATATATGTCATTTTTTTGTTATTGACACTTATGTTTTGTTTAAAATTTATATATAGTGTAGTTGGATTTGATTGCCCTTAATTTCAGTCTTCGTTTCAACGAAATTAAGGTCATTTTCCTAAATTTTGTTTTAACCTCAAAACTGAATTTTGTATGGAAAAAACCAGTTAATTTGGCTAAAACGAAGACGATATTAAGACTTACGAAATTTAGGTGTATTTGAACATAGTATTACCTTAAAAAACTAAATGAATTTATAACTTTAGTTAATTTCACATAACTTTCTACAAAGTTATGTGACATAATATTCGGTTATATAGCTGGCTAAAACAGCTGTAAATAGCTGGTTTAGCTGTTTTTTCATGACTTCCTAACAAATTCATTTAAATAATTTATCCATTGTTTTCTAAAATTGAAATTATTACTACAGCATGCGTCGTTTATTGCGCAGTAATAAATGATTTGAGGGAAAATGTTTAAAGAAAGTATAATATGTTGGGATATCAAATGAGGTCTCTTTACAATTTTTATAAAGCATTCTTATATGCTTAGTTTGCTAATTGAGTTTTGGTTGTGGAAAAATTTTCTATACATATGCTTATATATCAGAGTAAACAAACCATTTGATTAAATCGCAATGCAATATTAGTATATATAGAATATAGTACACATTAAACATATGAAAATCAAATAACTAAATATACACAACACAATCCATGTATTCATTTTTACAAAATGTTACAATATGGCATCCTTGGTGAATCTCTACACACAAAATAAAAAACATAGAAACATGCATTCAAATTATTTATTTCGTTGAATTTTGGCATTTCTCAAGCTGGCGTCGTGTTCAAAGTTCGATAGTTAATCACAGAATATTTTTTGGTAGTAAACGTTGCGCTGTTTTTAAAATCTGCCAAATAAAACTTGTAAAAAATATATATATAAATAAGTACTTTATTTTGAAAATAACATTTAAACAAGTGTCCAAAGAATCTATTATTCAGTCGTTTATTTAGTTACATTTCAAAAAGAGTAGAAATTGTGTATTTTGCTCTTGTGCTCTTTGTTTTCATTGCGCCATTTCGCTCATTGTGGATGTCAACGAAAACATAGAATTTATGTTACTCATGTTCGCTCTGTTCGGAATAGTTTATTTGTGTTTTTGAAGTCGTACAAGGCGGTTTGGTAAAGCGCTTCACTTAATATATTCGTGACGCTTCATACGTGATATACAAAAAAAAAAAAAGAAAAAAAAGCACTAACAATTTGACAACGTAGTGCGGTTATAAATTGAAAAGTTTAAAGTGTAAAAATCAAGTTCACATATACTTATACAGAAACAAAAAAATTCGAACAAAATATATAAAAAGGGTATGATTATTAATTTACAAAATTTAATTACGTACTTTCAATAATTTTTAATTACCAAAAGTGTGAAAAATGCTAAGTACCTTAAATGGGCAGTTTGCCATGGCCGCATAACTCATTTTTTCCTCTTTTCTTATTACTTTCTTTCGTTGCGCTCGTGTTTGGTTGTGTTTGTGTTTATGCGATGTTGCTGTAGAAAAAATTCCTAACTAAATTTTCGGCTAACGAAAGTTGCTTTAAAGCAAGCAAACAAATTAATTACGTTTTGTTTTTATTATTTATTAATTTTTTTTTTTTTTTTGGATTTTTGCTGCTGGTGTGAAATGTGTTTTATGTTTGTTTACTTTCGCTTCGTAGTGGAGAAATATATTTTAATAGCTTCTTGAGTTGTTGTGTTTATCTAAAATATTTTTCGGCTTTTTCTTCTTGTTGTTGTTGGTGGATTTCGAAGTCGCATTTTTATGCAAAATACATGTTCGTCAGCTGGTAAGGTTAAAATAGAATTACAAAAACAAATGTTTTAATAAAAATTTCCTTTTTGATTTTAGTTTTTTCCTTGCTGTGGCTAAAAATAAAATAAATTCGCTACCTAAAATTTTATACGTTAGCCTCAATTCGCTAATTTTCTATGTTGAGGGGCAATGAGTGCAACGATCCGTTGTTCCTTTTTCTAAATTTTTTCTATTTTGTATTTTTAGCTGCGAATTGTTTTACTTCGCCGATTGCACTTTTTTTTTCTAAATTATTGGGCAAAGATTAATTAAAATTAATATGACGTGGATTTTTGTCTTATTTTTAAATTAATATATTTATTTATATATTAAAATTATATAAATATTGAATATATACATATTAAATTAATGGAAGTTATGATCCAGATTTAAACTTTTTGGCCAGTTACTTTCTGGTATGTAACCTTTATATAGTAAGTAATAGGCGGGAATATGTTGGGTCAACTTCCTTAAAAATCCAATAGTTCTGCTCTTGAACCCTTCTTTGATATTAATCACGGGAATATTTTTGTAGTCTCTACAAATTTAATTTGAAAGCAAATGTTGAAAAATATACAATATTTTATAAAGTAAATAATAAATGAGTACTAAAATTTTTAATTTAATTTATTTAATCCTAATTCTTTTGCATATAGTTGTTACAACCCGATCTATTGATATGTGGTCAATGAAAGGAATTGCAAAGGCACACACATGGGTTGGAATGGGGATAGGTAATGGCAGTGTTAAAAGGGAAAGTTCTTTGGGAGTAAGAGTTTCGAGTATGGGTGGGATTTAAATTCAAGTTAACCAGGATCAAGGCGGAAGAATTGATTAATGTATGCAATGGGACACGAAAACAGAAGAGTGACATCATGGAGGTACCAGAGGCACATCCAGTTGGCATATATTAAAAATTGTTGCATTTTTGTGTGATAAGTCGCTCTTTAACATAGGCCTATATATCGATCTCAGGTGAGCCAGGATAGTTCTTGCTGTACTTGGTAGGCGTTGTACTTCCCAGGAGTTATTAAACGGAGTCCTGTTGATAATATTATTAAAGTGTAACTGTGATCTCGAATAGAATATTGCATCTGTGCGAAGGGCTGTTAGTCTAAATCTTCTTCGATTGTATATATATATTTAGCAGCTTAACATAAATAATAAAACATAAATATCGATGGCTTAAATATTTTTCACATTAAATATAAATCACTTTCGAAGGCACACGTTCATGCTAAAAATCTAAGATAATCCTAATAGCTCTTTTGAGTCAACAACAAAAATGTTGACATATTACTTAGTTCAAATAGATCTGAAATGAAATAAGTTCTAGGATTTTCAACTTCACATACTTTTTGGAACTACTATATATTAAATATATAAATGACACCTGTAGATGCTTTGAAATGAAGATAGAGGAATATGTCAATTCAATATGTGAATATGTGTTCAATTTATCTGCTCAAGCTTTACAATTGTCAGGAACGTCTCTAATAAAGTTATAAGATTTTCATTAAACAGAATGATGGCTCTGATTGTGAGTACATGATATATTACTAGCTTTATCAAAAACCTTTATTTATATAGACTAATTTTGGAGACAATGATAGCATAATATGTATCTTTTTGATGTTTTGGTCCTTATACCTATTTTGGTGGTTTTATTGGTCTGATGTATAAACAAGAGTTTCCTCTTGTCCATGATATAACAATGGGCTATTATTTGTGCTCAATTGGGTTTTGGTTTGTAAAACCGCTACTCTAATCTCTCCTTATCTAACATAATGTATTCACTTATAGACATATAGATTTTATTTTTGTATTCAATTATGTGCGTCCATTTATTTTTTCTTAAAAACTAAAAAGTTGTACGTATGAATTTTCTTTCAAGAAGTACGAGTTTATTAGATCTTCTTTATGTGGACCTATAGGTGTGACATTCGCTTTTTGTTTTTATAGTGAGTTCTACTTACTCCAAATGCCTTTTTTTTTCTCTTTTTTTATTCTAAAAAGAGAAAAGTCGCATAACACTAAATTAAGGTAGATGCTGTGAGTAGTCGACCCACACAATGCATATACTTCCAATAGATGGCCAATATAGATATTTTTAAAAACTGATATAAAATTTATTGCCGATTTGCTTTCAATAATCAAATATCACATAAATTTAAAATTTATAATGTATTATGTATGGCTGTATATATATCATGTAGACTAATCAGTTTATTTTGTTAGTTGCTATGGAATGTGTAGTCATCTGGCTTGAGTCACTCCGATAAGTGTTTGAGGTTCTTTTATAAAGCTTGCAAGATTTAAATCATTTATCGCAAAAACTTAACGATTACTTTCTGTTGAACAATTTTTTTGTATTCTTCTGGAGATTTATAAAAACATTTAGACACTGTTATAGCTTCAGAAATGAATAGCTATATAATGGCATACAATTGTCTCTATTATATTAAAGATAAAGCCATTAACGTTCATTTAGTAGTTACATAGAACGTAAAGTCGAATAATTGAGTGTTTACATCTTTACTAATATATATTTATTATCTATTAAATATACGATATTTGTGATTTAAAAGCCCGGGGATATCACTTTCTGATTCTTATTCCTAAATACTCATTCAAATATTTTAATTTATGTTATAGTTAAAAATCTTAAGAATAAAATAATGTACATATATATGGAACTTTTATAAATTTAGTGCTTCTTCTGCATACTTCACACAATTCATATTGCGAACACATGCTAAAGTTTTGTTTATTTTATTTATTATTATTTTTTATTATTTTTTATTAGAGTTGAATCTATTAACATTAATGAAGCAACATATCTAATTTATAATAACAATCTATTTTGCATACTAAATTGTCTACCTGAGCAAAGTACGTCGCAGTAAGTCACAAAAACTGTGACTCATAGACAAGACAATAAATCGAATAATTTCTTAGAAGTCACAACGAACCCTTCAATTAATAAAACTAAACTAATGCATTCTATCCACCCTCCTATTTAATTTCTAACCACCCTTTTACCTTAATTTGCCGGCAAAAATGTATTATTTTTAATTAAAATGTATTTCTTTTAGCATTTCCCTCTCTTTCTATTTACCATTTTGTTTTGCTGTACTCTTCCGCTTCTAAATTATTGTTAATATTATTTTCCTTTTATTTCTTTTCAATATTGTATGTGTCATATCTATGTGGAGTGTATATAATATATTAGGGTTTTAACAGCGTTCAAAGTTTTTAGTTTATTATGAGACGGTTTAGTGGTATTCATAATAAATAAGTTCAACAATACGGGGTTCCACTGTATCCTTGCACTAAAAAAACACCCTATCACTCTGGCTAGTGGTCACTGCTCAATATGATCTGATGTGTCTTCCAAATGTTTACAGTGTGTACACACGTTTTTTTGTGGCAAGCGTGCACTGGGCCTAAAGTGGTTCTCCAGATCTTGAGTAATGAGCGCAGTAATAGAGTAACAGTAGAGAGTAGTAATAACAAAACACTTTTCAAGTATATTTATTTTGTACTTATCGTCGGACACTGCTACTATCTTATTCGGTTACCGAACTGGTCAAGTGGCCGGATCTATGTTCTACTCGTACATCATTCAAGTAGTATACACATTTCACAATTTAAAAAACATTCTATTAGATATTTAAAAAAAATTATTATTTCCAATTGGCAGTACTTTTAACGCCATCTGTCGTTTAGTTTGTTTGTATCAACTACTTGAGTGGAGGTTTTAAAATATCCACGATTTTTTATTCTTCCGTCGACAAAGCAATCGTGCAACTTGATTTTACGGTTGGCGAGTATGAGGTATATAAATATGAAGTCAACATAAATTAGAAATCTGCAGATTGGCTTCTTAAAGATAAGTTCAAATCAAAATAATATAATTAAATTTGAATTTAATTATAAATTTTAGTTATATGATTTGTAGAATTAATTTACCACTGTAAATTATAATCTTCAAACTGTTCATTGCGTTATAATTCTTAATTAGGTGTTTGTTAGGTGTTTTCTTTTCATTTCTACCGGGGAGAGTGAATAGCACTTCATCGCTTCAAAAGATAGTGGCTCCGGGACGTAGGAACAACTTAGAATTTAAATTAATGTCGTTTATATAATAGTGTTAGTCTGAGTCCTTCACAAGAAAATCTTTAAACTTTATCGTCTGAATGGATGAGATACTGCGAGACGTTAACCTGATTCGAAACATTTAGTAATCTATCATTTATTACTGGTTTTCTCAGTGGATATTGAAAGGAAGTAGTTATACTTTTTACTTTGAAAACATGAGTACCTCCAGGTCGTAGATTTGGCTGCTTCTTAATTCTACAGAGCTTATAATTAGGCTATAACAACAACAATATTCGTCAAAATTGTGTTTAAACTGCTCTGTTGAATAGTCGGAATTGTTTTTAATTTAACACTTATTATTTTTTAATATATGAATAAACTTTAAATTCATCATGAAAGTATACGAAAAAATTTTCAATATCATACACTTAATAATTTAGGTAATTCAATTGATGCTATTTTTAATAAATAGATTTGCCTTATGGGTTGATTCACCTTTCTAACAAATAGATAATGAAAATCAATAAATAATTTGCACAATTGCAATTTTCAATTCATTGCTTCAATGGTATATTTATTATTTCGCATTTGTATGAACATATAAACATATATGTCTGTCTTCCGTCGACATATAAATAAAGTTCTATAAAACATTAACGTATAGTTTATTATTTTGCACTCTCCATTTAAACGATTTTTGTATATCCCATCGAAATCTTGCAGTATTTAAAATACGAGACAATAAAGTTGTTGCAAATTTGTTCATAGTTTTTGCATTTGCTTTTGTTCTTTTGTCCCTTTTCAAAAGACTACTTGTCCTCAAGTTAATTGTAATGTATATATTTTGTATAGGAATATAAAAAAAATAAAAAATAAGGAATCTACAATATACTTAACCATACATAAATAAATAAATATAAATATATACAGCATATATATACGCATGAGTAAATTTACACATAAATATATATATATATATATATAATAATATATAAAAAAATATAAATAGATATATATGAATAAATGTATTAAAAAAAATTTTTTTTTAAAGTTCACAGAAGCCTTGAATGCTTCTAAAGTTGTTGTAATTCATTACAATCTAACCTTTCTATTTAAATTGAAATTATTTTTTTTGGAGACTAATTAAAATAATAAACTATATAAAACTGTATTTAGTTTTGGGAAGTATGTTTGATTTTGCTTACTAATCATTCATAAAAGTCATTTATTTGGACAAAGACAATAGCTTTAGGAGTGCTGTAATATACATGTAGTTAGAATATTTATTATTTAGACATGAATATACGAGGGCGGTTTAATAAGTCGGTGATTTTTTGAATTTCCCGCGCAGTTACTCCAAAAGCAACAGTGCTGCCGTCAGCTGTAATCTACCAGGACAACTTTTTAATTTTGAGCAAGCTACGCCGTTCAGTTGGTGTTTGATAGCCGTTCAAAGCAGATAACCTCGTGAGTTTTTACGAAAATGGAAAAAACTAAATTTCGTGTGCTGATTAAGCATTACGATCCCAAATCCACGAATTGGGATACGAACTGCTACACCATCCAGCATATTCTCCAGATTTAGGCCCTTGCGACTATTTTCTATTTCCAAACCTAAAGAAATGGCTGGGCGGTAAGAGATTTGAGTCGAATGAAGAAGTCATTACCGAAACAAACGCGTATTTTGAGAGCTTTGAGAAAACCTATTATTTGGAGGGAATAAGGAAATTAGAAAAACGCTTGACTAAATGTATCGAGCTAAAAGGTGATTATGTAGAAAAATAAGATGTTTATTTGCCGAAAAAAATTTGTTTTATTCAAAAAGTCACTGATTTATCAAACCACCCTCGTATATTCTCTACCACTACTATTACTCTATGTTATTCTAATTAAAATTTAACACTTGCATCATTGTTAAGCATTGTTAGAATTTTATTTGATTTTAATTTTTATTACTTGACCCGATTTACTCTAATTATTTTTACTGTCAATTCTATTCCAAATTAGGAATTACGTTAAAGTCACTAAAAGAGTAGGCGTAAATTCCTAAGTCAACTGTTCTCTTCCGCAAAGCAATCTCTTCAAGACAACATGTTTCGTCATGAATTAACTTCAATCTACACCAAATCTTCTTCTCCCCTGATTTGTTTTCCCTTCCAAACACATTAGCATTTTGCTTATTTCTTCGTTTTTAATTTTAATTCATCATGTAATGCACGACGATGCTAATGTAAACAACCCACTCCCTGTTATCGGATCTCATTATCATTGAAGGCATTGCGACACACAAATGAAGTGTCTGTTTGGTGGGTCTGAATGGGTCATGCCTCTTTCCATTCCCGATTTTCATTCGCGGTTGGTTTCATTTGGCGCGCTTTTTGTGCACCACATGGCGAACTCACAATATTCGTCTGCGTTTGGAGAAGATATTTCAAAAATATTTAAACAATTTATAAATAGTTTAATGTTTACTTGTTTTGTTTCTTGTGTTGTTTGCTCAAAAAATTGTGAAAATTGTGAAGGCTGAGATAATATGGAATAGTTTGTGTTTTTAAAACATTTTCACGCTTTACAATAAGTTTTATGCTAATTTTATTAGCAATCAAATTTTGTTGATTTGAATTGCTTTGTAGTTTCTTGTTTTGGAAGGCATTAATCTGTGAGATGGATAGGCTTCTTAACGGATGTACTAAACATACCTCAAGGCGATTATCTATTTTTGTTTTTCAGTTTTGAGAACCCTTAGGAAAAATCTGTAATTATTGAATATTAATACTATAATATAATAAGAAAGAAATAGCTTTAGGAATTATAAAATTAATGGAAATGATAAGATGAAATAAAAAAAAATAAAATATATTACTAAAGATGTATAAGTCTATGGCATACACTTAAGTTAAAATGGTTTGAAACTACTTACTGGTATAAATACATTTGAGGTTTTCCATTATTAGTTTTACTCTGAGATGTTTCATGTTGTGGTCTTAAGAATATATATTTTTAACATTGAGAGAAATTGATTTTTACATTTCCGCCTTTTTTCTGTAGTCTGAACTAGTTTATCACTTCATGAGACTAAGCAATAATTGACCTCAGATCTGTATACCTCCCCGAGGAGCCTGTAACCATTCTGAAATTTGATAACGCGGTGTTGGTAAGTCTGTCAGTTTTCGCAAATAATTTCACGGCTCTATCCTTTATGTATTTTTTGATGGGATCAATCTTGAAATCTCTGTGGATGTCATTCGTCCTAATGTACCATGGTACTTTGAAAAGTCTTCTCAGAGCCTGACTTTGTGTAATTTATAGCTGGCGGATAGTAGTGTTTGAGCGAACGAATTATTTGGTTATATATCAGCTTCTGAATAGCGATTGGATGTGATGAAGAATTTTGGCACAGCTAATTCTTTTCAGTTGAACATGTTTAAGCCATGTGAATCGTTTGTCCAGCGTGTTACCGAGATATTTAACGCTATTCTCCCAGTTTATTACTTTTACCCACACTCATTCTCGTCGAATTCTCTAGTTCACTTTACTAGAATATCACAAGATTAAGGAGCTTGCTTTAAATTTTTTATAGTGAATATAATTACTTCTTCTGATGAAGACATATTTCTTTGCATTTAACACGCAAAAGGTCCAATAATAATCTAAGTGGATTACAAAGATTTATCTAGACAAAAAACGTAACTTCTTAAGAGAGTTCTTTAACCTGAATGGGGTGTAGAAAGCTTATTACAGACAAAAAGTCTGTAAAAAGTCTGAAAGAAATTTTATTTTGAAGAATTGGTAAAATTAGCACAATTTATTTAATAAACCATAATAGGTTTGTTATAAAAACCAGGTAGTTTACTTGAAGTAGTTAAAGACGTGAGGTATATAAGTTATAATAATTTATATATTCGGGGCATTCTAAATAGTAATAATGATAAACTAATAGATCTAAGGCCCTGAACACAAGAGATTGTTTATTTAGTATTACACTTAGTGGATTAATTTTTGAGTGAGACTATACTATTTTGGTATGAACATTCGTTTATGTGTGTTGTGATTGACTGTTTGTATGAGTGTGTTAAGAAACCAAAGAGCATTAAAAAACGAAGAAAGAATTTCTGACAGTATTAGCTTAATCAGCTTTTCAATCGGTGCAAATGCGGTAGTTCATTTGAATCCCAAAAACATCTTGAAAGTTTAGAACGGTTTTATAAAAATCGGTTTTGAATAAGGAAATTTAGTCTAGTATGTCTAGATACCTTTTGTTTAAAAATTAATAAATTTTTCTGGGTGTTATTTTGTTTTCCACAAATGTCTATATTTCCCTTCGCATAATGTAAAATCTATCGCATCAATCTCTTTGCCAGTCTGCTTTTTTGTCCACTTTTAATGCTTTAGTTACTAAAAATGCCAAGCGCTTCGTGATGACTTGAAAGTCATTTCGAACCCTACGAATATAGCGAGCGCAAAGCACTTACTTTCAATGATAATATGGCAATGTAGAAATATGCGTTACCTTTAAGGAAAGCTTCGCTATTTCTTTGGAGCGCATTTATAACGCTTTTGACGTCGATTGCTAAGTAATTTTTTTTTATAAGTTTATTACACTTAAAATTATCATAATTATTCTTATTATATAAAATTGTTTTAAGTATTTATGAGAAGGCATGTAAAATTCAATTAAATATGCAATTTTTTTACAAACAATATAAATGTTTGCTTATTTATAATTCCAGATTTGTACTATTGGTGAGAAAAATCGGTGGAATAATGAATGAACATCATATGATCACGCGTCGTCGTTCGCGTTCCAAAACACCCTTTTTGCGTTCAGCATGCGATCATGAAAACTGTGATCATGTCGATCATCTAAAGAGTAGTCCACAGCACCAGAAGAAGAAAATACCTGTTGTAGAGTAAGTGTGCAAAAAGAATGTATGAATAATATGAGAATATAGTAAGAATAGTATGAGAAATATACAAGATTAGTAAATACAGTATGACCTCGATTAATGCAACTAATAGAATTCGAAATAGTAGTTGTAATAATCGAGTTTAGTTTATTTAGTACATCTATAAATTTATTAGAAAATAATATGATTACTTCTTTTTATTTATAACAACATAATTGCTGTGATCATACTTTATGATAATACTTGTTATTTCAGCTTGGTTTTTATTACAATTAAGATTCATCGTAACTCCCACATGTTTTAGATCTTTAAGTATTACAACTTTTGTAAGAGGTAAGGGATTTTCCTCAGTCCGTTGTATGCATGTGTTAAGTGCATTCAGCGTTCACTCCATTTTTGATTTCCGAGTCTGAATCGATATCAAGTTGTTCGTTGACCCACTCATCCATTTCTTGTAGAGAAATAACATCTGAATTAATTTCATGATTTCATAATATTCAAACACTACTATTCGCCAGCTAGAAATTGCACAAAGTCAGGTTTTGAAAAGCCTTTTCAAAGTACCATGGTATTAATCCCATCAAAAAATATATAAAGGATAGAGCCGTGAAATTATTTCCGAAAACTGAGAGACTTACCAACACGGTGTTATCAAATCTTACAGGCTCCTTGGTGAGGTATGCAGATCTGAAGTCAATTATTGCTTAGTCTGATGAAGTGATACCCAATAATAAAGTCAAGGTGTAGAGAGGGGTTTTGAAAATACATCAAGTTAAAAAGAGTAAAAGTGCACTAGCTCAAAACAGCATAATAATAATAACAAATAAAATATTAAGAATGCAAAAGAGGAAAATAATTAGCAAAAGTTGCATTCTTCGCGGCAGTCAATGTTCAAAGTTGCAATATCAAAGGTACGAGTAATACAGGTAAAATTTAACTGATTGCAATAATCGAGGTTGTATTAATCGAGTTCATACTGTACATTCTTTAAAGTATTCTCATGTAGTTTTGTTAGATTCTATAGATCGCCGTTGTTTCGCATAACTCAGATGAAACGATAACCGTATTATGTACATTTTCTAATTAATTCAAAGTTAATTATTTTGTTTTCTGTTACGGCAAAAACTAAATACATATTAATAGAGGGAAAAATAAGAAATGGAATAAAAACTGAAACCAAACCTCAGCGAAACACGTAGGTATGTCGTCATCGCGCAATAATTTAGTCACCGTCAGCGAAGTCAGCGTTCACATCGCGCTAATAAAGTAACTCCATCCACACCACAACATTTTATTTGTTATTATTTTTTTAAAATTTTATTTTTATTGTTTTGATTGTTTCAATATCAGTCACACATTTGGCTAAGCATTAACGTTAAATTTATATTTTTGGCGCATTTTATTTGTGGCGGCAAACGTGCTACGGAAGCCTCAAAGTCGGTTACTTTTCAAAAACGTTGACGGTTATTGGGGTTTTGGGTCTGTGTCGCGTTTCGGGTGCTCGCTTACATTCTGGGTGCGGTGTGGGAAACGCTGTCCAGAGGAACTTGTTCACATTGAGTGGTTTCAATATTTTTCTATGTTTTCCAGTTGAATTTACGAGTATATTTACAGACATAGAGAATTATACTAGAAGTTAAATTTAAGTGATGACGAAATAACGCACAAAATTTTTATTTTTTGTTTGGCCTTTTCAACAATTTTTTGTGGCAAAAACAAACAAAACATAAAATAAACAAATTTATACAAACATAACAACAATGAAGGTCGTGCTATGAATAAGACGCATAGCACCACCCGACATACCTACAATATCAGAGCTGTAGCTCTTTCAGTTTTATTTCATTTTTATATTTTTAACGTATTTTTCAGTTCATTTTGATTTGTTCTCCTTAATGTTAATGTTTTCTATTCTGACTGAAATAATTTATTATTCTAATAATTTAATTTTAAAATTTTAATCTCTTAATATCGCAAAACATTTTCGAAGCATACATAATTGAAACGAAGCAAATGACGTAGTTCTCCTCCTCCTCTAAACATTCTTAACGAATTTTAAGACGTTCACGTATAAATATACAAATATATATGAATGAATATTTAGAATACATAGTATGTTCTATACGTTCTGTGTATATATATATTATAATTTCTCAAGGAAATAAATATATGTAAAGTGTGCATAATTAACAAACAACCTCGAAGATAGTAAAATTATTTCTATTCATTTTGAATTTTTCAATGTTTTGACAATCAAAAACGTTAATACATACTATTTTTAGTGCTGTTAGCTGGTAATTTTAATTTTTTTTCAAAGTTTTTTGGTGGCTTTTTGCCACTAAGTAATTTCTTAAAGTATACATTTAAGTCAAGTTGAACTACTAGTGTATTTGTTGGTAGGGAGGTTTCAAAAAGTAGTGAACTTCAACAACAAAAGTTTTTTTTATATTATTTTAATAAATTGAATTTTTGTCTGACCATACAGTTGCTTCGAGTATTGCCAAATACCCATTATTAGTGGTCTTGGAATTATTTCTTCTATTAAATTATTCGTAAATAATTTTTTGAGAATCAAGGGTTGAACTTGTACTCTGTCAAATTCTAAGCTCAGTTATGGATCTTTAAAATATGACATGTTTACATATTTTGTTATTAGGACTGTAATATGGCGTTTACATTGGCCGAAAATGGCTCATTTTGAATGAGCCATTTGAAAGTGTTTACATTCGTTCTATTTCAATTGTTCTCATTTCAACAGCTGATTTTTCAACTTGCATGTTGATTTGATTTTTGTTGCATGAAGGTTAAATATGCCTTCAAACCTTACATTAGAAACTTAAAACATATTTTTAACTTCGATTAATTACTTTTTGGGAAGTAAAAGTTCTAAAAAGCAGTGAATCGTTTTCAAGAAAATTGAACCACCAAACATTTGTTTACCTTTTTTTGTAAATATGTTAAAAACAGCTTTTTCAAACTGTCAAAATGCCATAAAGAGCTTTCATTTAGGGTATGTTCAATGGATTCCTTTGCATTTGGAACGTATGTGGAATGCATTCGAACGTCATTCATACAGAATGTGAGAAAATTGCTCATTTTGTGCTTGAAATTTTATATGCAAGAATGAGCCATTCGATACTCATTTTCGATTTTTGACCAAAATGAGCCATTTTCGGCCAATGTAAACGCCGTATAAGCTAGCACTTAACGTTTATTGCGCTTTTCGCTGGTACTTCGGCACTGAATAATTTTTTAATTAAAAACTAAAGAAAACCTAAGGTCAGCACTGATTGTATGTGTAAGGAGTTTAATTAATAATTAGCTTTAATTGTAATTGATAATTTAACTTAAAAAATCTCTACAAATATTGTTTATAGTGCTATTAGCTGGCACTCACAAATTTTATCATATGTTTTCTACGATTTGTATTTAAGTGTTTTTAGCTGTCACTTTGTCACTGAGTAGTTTTTCAATATATGCATAAGAATTGACATTGAAAATATTTACAAGTTCTGCTATAAATTGACACTTTTAATATCTTAAATTTTTCTAACCTTTTAATTAAGTGCTTTTTGATGACATTTTATCACAAAACAGGTTTTCAATATATATGTCGCATAAGCTAAGCTAACTGAGCACTGACTGTGTGCTTGATAAAAGTTTATGAGAATTCGTAGTTGATTTTTAAAACTGAAAATGGTTAGACAGAATTTTATTTTTAGAAATTATTAACCACAACGGGGCTATTGTTCCGCTTTTTAGTATTGCTTTTGTTTGTAAAAATATTTTTCACATCTTTTGCTTTTTTTTTTAATACTGTTAAATAGCACTTTCAATTTTCTTTAACTAACTTTTTGAACTAAGTTGAGCTTTGTCTGCTTGCACGAGTGAAGTGAAAGAGTTTATTTTATAATTGATATGAATATATTTGAAAAAAAAATTTTCTATTGCATTTATTCGATTCAAGTCAAATAAACTTTAAAACATTGGTGCAATTTGGATAGAAAATAACTTTATAAGATAGAAAAAAAAAAATCAACCAATATTTTTTTATTTAGGTTTCCAAAAGCCGTTAGGGATATATATAATAAATAAATTAAGTTTAAAAATGCAATACATTTAGATGTCAACATAATATATACAATTTAGAAATATATTATTAATTTTAATTATTCAACACTTTTTTTTACTTTGTGTTTTGCATGATTTACTCTCTCGTTACGGAAATAATTGTCATCCCACTATCTTATCTTATTGTATGATATATATGATGATTTCATTCTATTTAAATCAAAATTTATGATAAGAAATAGTACAGGAATCAATCTACTAAACTGCCTAACATATGTATACATATCTAATCTTACCTATTTTCTTAGTTTCGTGAATTTCGGAACAGAATTTAATTTTTTAATGTAAATAGGTTAAAAAACTAAAAAAACGTAAATGGAAATGCTTTTAAAAGTCAAGTTCTTAACAAAAATAATTGTTTTCATGTAATTTATTTTTAGAAAACTATTTGTGGAATTGTGAAAATATTATAATCTACATACTAATAACACGTTCGAACCGAAGGTTGTGTAGTTTTATTAGAAAAAACATCAATTATTATGATATGAATCCTAATATCATTTTTATTGAAATTTATAACATTGGCTTGTGCTTGAATGTTGCACTAAACGTAGATCTTATTGATTGATTTATATATATGTTGATTTATATATTACCAGATCTCATTGAATTGAATCTATTCTATTAAATCTAATAAATTTATCTAAAAAGTATTATGTATAATCAGTATTATTATAAATTATTGGAAATAAATATTTTGTTTATTATAATAAATTGAATTAACTAGTTTCAACTTGTACACTTATTTCAAAGCATAAAACTGTCTCAAAATTAGATTGGTTGGTTGGTATAAGTGCCAATTCAATTCTAAAGATCAATTAGTTTCGTTGTCAACTGTTTACAGATTGCTGAAGTTGACAGATCGTTAAAGAGCTAACAATCTTCCGTTAGCTCTGCAAAATTGAAGAGCGGTTTACCTAGGGTCGTTGGTCTCCACTTATAAAAAGCGGGACTTGCGCAAAGAAAATAGGAGATATTTTCTTTTCGCTTTGTGCAGTTGCGACCATGAGTATTGGAGAAGTTAACATTGCAACTTTACATCTCTTATCAATCAGTTGACATTGGGACATAAAACGTTGTGTTCTAGAGCCATGCTTTTGCAGATTTCTGGTGCTCTAACGCACTATATGTGATAGTCTTACATGCCAATACATCAAATGCTCAATTTTTACCTATTATTTTTTAACAGTTTTATATTCTTTCCTATCCAATCATTGCAAACAAAATAATTGAAACATATTTGTGTATATCTTTAAAGCCATTTAACATATATAAAACAGTATTATATACTCGTGGTAGTCTGTTCGTCTGTGTGGAGTGGAATTCTGATTAGTCAACTGCACAATTGTGTCATAAATTACGTAGATGTATTTTAATTTGCATATTTTCGAAGATCTTGCCAAAATTTTAAAATCTCATCAATGAGTCTTTTATAAATTTGAGTATTTTATTGCTAAAAATATTTGCCTTGAAAATGTCAGAAACGTAAAGTTTATCCCCAAACTCATGAGTAAAATATATATACTTATTAATAAAATATGTAATAATTATGATAGTGTACATAAAATTATTTTTAATAATAGAATAGGTGATAATTTAGCAATAATGTGTAATAAATACTTTTAATAATAATTTGTGTCTCATAATAAAATATATAATTTTATATACATAATAATATTAATATATATAATATGATATTAATAAATATAATATTTATATAATATATATATATAATAATAAAATATACAATAATAATACCTAGAGTTATAAAAGAGTATAAGTGCTTAAGTGCACTAGCTCACAATATGGTAATATATATATAGTAATATAGGTACAGTAATATATATATAGTAATATATATATATAGTAATATATATATATAGTAATATATATATATAGTAATATATATATATAGTAATATAGGTACAGTAACATATGTATAGTAATATAGGTATAGTAATATATATATAGTAATATATATATAGTAATATAGGTATAGTAATATATATATAGAAATATATATATAGTAATATTTATATAGTAATATAGGTATAGTAGTATATATATAGTAATATAGGTACAGTAATATATGTAGAGTAATATAGGTATAGTAATATATATATAGTAATATATATATAGTAATATAGGTATAGTAATATATATATAGTAACTAGCTTACTTATATTACTTTATGTTGTGAATATACAATTTAAGTAAACTTTGATAACTTCTTAAAATGTCAGTTTAGTTAGAAAATAAGTTTTTGATAGATATATGACTATTAGAAAATATTGGGTTGGTGTTTTATAAAATACATAGATAATAAACGGTTATACTAAACTCAAGTTGGATTCTCAAGTTAATAGAATCCAGTGATCGCGAACGACCACGTAAATAGGGTGGAACGCAACAATATATTAGTATATATATTAGTATTATATTTCATATATTAGTAAATTGAATCATATTTCCTTATTAACTAATTATACATTTTATTTAATTTTTAGGACGATAATTGAAGAAATAATTGATTTAACAAAGACGGCAAGTGATGAAAAAGAGAGCAACGTTAAACGTGGTCAATCACAGTTGAAAACTACAAATAATATGTCATCATCATCATCAACAACAACAACAACAACTAAATTTATAACAACTGAAAAACTAAGAGGAACTGTTAATACATCTACTCCCAAAGAAAGCTATTCTTCAGGCAGTTTTATATCAAGATTTGCCAGAAGCGGCAATAAAAGAGGACGTACCGTATTAACAGAAAGTGCACAAAATGATCTAAACTCTCAGTTTGAAATAACTTGTAAGTTAGCTGAAAACTCACTAAAAAATAAATCCGTCAGTAGTATATTCAATGAATCAGCGATTAATACTGATTTATCGGCACATCCTGCCTATTTGGAGTATAAATTGGCTGGCGAATATTGGGAGTAAGTTTTTACATAAAGTACCATATATATATATAGATGAATAATAATTCTTAAAATCTGTTTTGTATAGAAAAACACCAAAGACCGATTATACCTATTCTTATCTGTCACCACATCGAAGGCCATTGACTAATGGATACGTAGGCATGCCAAATATGTCTAGACGTAGTATCTATACTGATCAAAGCAGTTATTATGATTCAGCAGATGAAGTTGATTATTTGGTTGAAAAACAATGTCAAAAGAAGGCTTACTATAATACTGGCAGTATGCAAACAAAAGAAAATTGGTTAATGCGTCTCATTACTATAATTACTACAATAACAACAACTACTTGGGACAGGCTTGTTGGAACTTCCAGTCAAATACGACGACATAGCAATATATATACTACCGATGTAAATAGAAAAGGTATAACTATCTTTTAATATTTATATAAATAATTAATTTGTTTATTGTTCTTATGCAGGTGTTTTTGCCTCTATTGGAGAAAGAATCACGAGTACTTTTAGAAGTTTAATTCACTACACTTACTTGTCCATATCAAATATTCTGTGCATGGACACTTGGCTATTGCGTTCCTCCAATGTGAACAACAAAGGTCGCAAACGTTTTTTGCTTTTCTTATTGTGTTTACTACCCTTACTACTTTTAATTGGTAAGTTTTTATAATATTTTTGTCAATGGATTAAAAATATATAGAAAAAAGGCAAGTTTTGAAATATACGAGGTTTTTCTTTTTTGTATAAAATTAGAAGAATAGCTTAGAAAGCTACTGAAAATTAGTTTTTTTTAAAACATAATATGACTTCGTTAAATTAAAAATACCATTTAAATATCCACTTAAAGTAAAGCGCGTTAATTTGATAAAGAATCTATTTGATTATCTATTTCGATTTGTTTTTTTCACTAGACTATACGTCGACAAAGCTTATTTTTCGAGATATTGAGATTTAAAGTTGTAAACTTTTAACATTGGTTATAGTAAACAAAATTATACACACCATTTAGTAATAATTTATATGTGTAACTACATTAATTACATAAACGACAAGTATCGTAATTTCCTCTATATCTTTAAAGATCCATATCTCAAAAACTAAGCTATATTTGACATATAGAGTAGAGAAAGTAGCTTTAGTAAAATTTGTTGTCAAATAAGTATACTGCGAGTATATTTTTCAATTAAATAATTTTTAAATATTATTTAATGCCTTTGTAATATTATTTTCTAAAATCGGGCATTAACTTCAATACAAATTCTGGTTTAATATTTTTTGTAGATTTTTTTTTTGATAGAAGGCTGTATGTCTATATATTTTCATAATTTAAAAATACTCGTTTCAATTCAAACAATAAGATTTTATAAATACATTTTGAATATAATTGTCGAAATGTTTTTAATTTTATAATCCATTGATAATAAAATATTACAGTAATTTAATATGTTGGCTTTTTTACATTGCTTGTGAAATTTTTTTTCAGGTCTTTATTATTATTTACATCCCAACGATGCATTTCCTCCTAAATCCTTTACTGATTCCCTCACTTTACCTTCCCCTCCACAAATTAATTTGTCCGAATATTTCAATAGAGAACAGTATGAATATCTCAAAGCTCAAACCGTTCTTAGCTTAGAAAATGCTCGCAGTTGGACTGACGAATATGTCTTGTATCTTAAAAAAGTCACAGAAAACATGTACGATGAAGGAAAAAAATTTTTTCAAAATACTGAATATTTCGAAAGAGTTTGAGACAATTTTTTGTAGATGTATATATCAATTTTTGTGCGATTTTGTTTCTTTTCATTTTTAATTTTTATTTAATTGTATAGTTATAGTTCCAATTTAAATATGCACAAAATATATATATTTAATTAATTCTAAAAACTATTTTAAATAGTTTTAAATAGAAAAAGAGAAATAAAAAATTAGAAAATTTTTTTCAAAAAAAAAAAAAAATATTTTTATATTAAGAATACTTTTTATTTTAATAATTTTTTTTGTTTATTTATATTATTATTTTTTTATTCTTTTATGCTTTTTTTTGTTATTCTTTTATGTTATTGTTTTATTTTATTCTTTTTTGTTCTATTTTTGCTTGTTATTTATAGTAATTTTTTTTTATTTTTATTTTTTATTTTTTATTATATTTTTATATTTTTAATTTAATATTTACTATTTTATTTATTTTTTTATTTATTTATTATTTTATTTTGATTTCTTTATATTTTGATTTTATTTTATTTTTTTTATTTTTATTTATTTGATTTTTTATTTTATTTTTATTTTGTATTTTTCATCTTTTTTTATTCTTAATTAATTTTTATTTCTATTTATTTTTTATTTATTTTTATTTTTATTTTTATTTTTTTTATTTTTAATTTATTTTTTATTTTTTTATCTTTATTTAATTTTTTTATTTTTTCTATTTTATTTTTATTTTATTTGTATTTTTTATTTATTTTTTAATTTATTTTAATTTTTTTATAATAATATTATTGATATTATTATTTTCTTTTTTTATTTTTTTATTTTTTTATTTTTTTTTATTAATTTACTTTTATTATTTTTTATAATGTGTTTCTAAAACAAAATTTATTACCACCGCCCAAAAAATATATGTTTCTTAAATATAAAATCTTATAGATTAAGAAATATTTCTAAAGTACAAAGTCTTAGCATTTCGGACAAATTAATTTTTATTTAAATTTATTATCACCTCCTTAACAAATATTATAATTCCCTTAATATTCCTAAATCCCAACTTTAAACTAAAACACGCTTAACTACATCGGGAATATTTGATAAAAATTGGAGAAGGATAGAGAGAACGCTGTAATATTTAACTGAACGCATATTTTAGCTTTAAAATTTAAACAGTATAAGTTTATTTAAAGAAGAGATTCTCAATTTATTTTTAATAATAGCTAAATGTTGTTAAATGAGTTAAACATTTTGTAATTGAAAAATAACTTTATGTTAATATATAAATTAAATATTTGCCATAAACAAACACACAAACTAAAAAACGCGTTTCATTTTGTCAGATTTTAAGACCTTTAGTCAGGTAAGTATTTTTGTAGTGTATTTGTTTGAATTACATAAATATATATATATAAACGAAATATTTAACCCAAACACTCTATCCTTCTTCATTTATATCAAATTTCGTAAGTTTGTTTTGAAAATAATTTAAAAAAATTTTTTTTTTTTGTTTTAAATGTATTATTATAAGGAATTCTAACAAGATAACTTCTTACGTAAATGAAGAAGGATAACTTAATACCTTTATAGTTGCTTATTAATTATGAAAAAAAAAAAAATCATTTCCATGAAGTCAGAACTTACTAATGTTATATTTTATCTTTTCTTTATTTAGAAATGAGTGCCCATCGTTCCCTCTGAGGTTATTTATTAGTAATAAACATTAAATATTAAAAAAAAAAATTGCAACCTCTAAAATTTTCAATATATTAGTATTATTATTATGTTAAGCCTTTTCCGAGTTAGTGCATCTGGGGAATTTTACTCTATGATAGCTGGAGGAGTCCCAGCCATCTCACTGACTATTTTGAGTATTCCTGATAATCTTCGTGATTCTTCAATGACGGATTTCGCATATAGCTTCCGAGCTCTGTCCCTTATGTATTTTTTGACTCGATCTATTCTAAAGTCTCTTAGCATGTCATTCGTGCGAATGTACCATGGTACATTGAAGAACCTTCGGAGAGCCTGACTTTGAGCAATTTGTAGCAAATAATCATACGTTGGTTTGTGCAGTATCATGTGTCTAAATATGTGCCTAAAGGTCAAATACCTGCACATTTCACCTTTCTTGTGTATGTTAAAATTTAGATGAGAATGTTAATAGACACTTGTTCAACAATTTGTATGCTTTTGGAACACAGTTATATACTTCATGACGTCGTCTATCTGTTTAAAGATCCTATAGCAAACGCAAATTCAAACGATTAATTAGTGGATCTGCGACTTAAAAATTTTAAGGTTCTTCAACTTGCAAAATGTGTTAGAATATTCACTCATCAATAGCTATTTCTTCTACTTCACTAAATTTTACTCTTTTACATCGCTTATATCTCAAGTCCTATCCCACCCTCTCAATTTTATGAAAATTTTGTAACTTTTGAGTTGTTTGCTTCCCCACAAACGGAAAGTCATCCGAATTTTAAGCTCAACTTAACTCGTAAAATAGGTTAGAATATTCACGCATCTATAGTTATTTTTTCTAATTTACTATATTCCATTTTTTTTACATCTCACCACTTCATACTCCATCCTATCCTCTTCACTTTATTAAAATTTTATAATTCTTGAGTTGTTATCCGTCTTTGCGGGTAGTTGTCTGCCTGATAGATTAAATGATCTCTTAAAATTCATTGATGACACACACACATCTTAAGTAATTTGTATCGCCACTAATAACCAGTAAAAACTCTGTATCTAGTATTTAGTATCTAGTACTGATCTATCAGAACTGTGCATGATTTTGACCAATCAACTCTATCTACCCATCTATCTAATCAAAATATATTATATTTAATATAAAGTTAAATCACTTCTAAATTTTATACTTCATTACCCCATAGAAATATAACTTTATAGTCTGATCTAGAAGATCATTGAGTCTTCTTTGAGAGGTTTGGATACTTACTGTTTAAAAAGCATATTACGAAAACATCCATACCTTCATGTGTGAAAATAATAATTCAATTTAATGAAAACAATTCTTATTGGTTAATTGGTTTTTTGCGGCGGCAAAGCTACTTCTGTCCAAGTATCTCATATCTCGTCTCATTAGTTTTAAATCTGATTCTTCACAGTTGTCAAAGGCGTAATTTAGAATGTTAATCAGTCGTAAAAATTTTTGGAGTTCCATAGTTGGAATGCCTTAGTCTTGCAGGGTCTGAGCCTTAATACATAAGTCAACTTTTGTTAGCAGTTGGATATTTTGTTTCGCTAATTGTAATTAGCCATGTTCTTAGTACTTTTATGTAGAGAGTTATTTAATTTTTAAGAAAGTAGTAACGTAATATAAGCACATTTGAAATACCTTTCGATTGTACGTTGTTTTTTGTATTTTAGCGTGGCGTTTATTTGGTGAGAATGAGGATTATAATTATCTACGAAAGGCGCAATTACTTCTACCATCGTCATTTTACGCTACCCTAGGAAGTCGTGTGGCTAATATTGGGAATACACTGAAGGATTTCTTCTCATTATCTGCTATTATAGGCTTTAGTGCAAAACTACTACGAAGAGCTAAAGAGGACACAATTGCCAATATACATATAGAAAAATTGCAACAGAACATGAAAAATTCATTGAGTGCCGCAGAATATGAAAATATATTAAACCACATTAATAGTTATGTGCAGCAGCTGTTGGAAATCAAATTAAAAGAAGAAAGACTGCAGAGAGAGAAATCCGCACCTCTAACACCACAACAGATGCAAATCATTGTCAAGATCATGCATGAAAATTTTGAACAAATGGCGAAGAAAGGACAGTTTGACAGCCAAATTAATCTGGCAAATTTAAGTGAAGATCAGGTTCAACATTTAGCAGGGGTCATACAATTGAAACTAGAGGCTGCTGGCTGGTCTAGCTCACATCCCGTAAGATTAACTGCTGAGAACTTGAAGGAAATAACAGAAGTCGTAAAGCAACAAATCAACGTAAATAAGCAAACACACCTGACATACATAATGGAAAACATTGACTTAAATGCACTTTTGGGACGTCTGTTGAGTGCACCGGAATTAGCGAAGTTTGTAGATGCGCGAATTAACGTTGCTATAGATGAAAAACGCTTGAGTTCGAAGACGGAAGGCTCTGGTGCTGGTATAAATGTTGCAACTGAATTCAAACAACAGCTACGTTTGATCGATGAACTAAACAATCAAATTGCATTTATAAAACTTTCACTGTCCGACAAGTTAGGGGAAAATGAAGAGTTACAGAATTCGTTGAGAAAATTAAAAGGAAATCAGGACGATTTACTCATACGATTGCAGGAGCATGAGTTGTTGACCGATAAGCGATTAAGTGGACTTCTCGCTGAAATTGAAAGTAAATTCTCAGCACTACAAAATGAGCAATTCAAGTTGCTCAATCAGCAAGTGAAACTTTCTTTGATTGAGATTTTGGGTTTTAAACAGAATCAGAACTCTGGTGTGAAATTTGAGGAAATAGATTTGCAGAATTGGGTTCGGAACACGTTTGTGGCTAAAGATTATTTGGAAAAGCGTTTGGAAGAATTAAATAATCGTTCCGATGATAAAATACGTGCTGAGATTGATCGTTCCGGTATGTTACTTATGCGTGATATTAGCGAACGTCTTAAACGCGAAATAATATTGACTGTGGAAACGCGACACAAGGAAAGCGCTGATATGTTGAGAGGGGAATTGCGTTCCGCACTATCGGAACAAGAGGTGCGCAAAATTGTTAAGTCAGTGTTGGCAATATATGACGCAGATAAAACTGGTTTGGTAGATTTTGCACTTGAATCCGCTGGCGGTCAAATACTGTCGACACGTTGCACCGAAAGCTACCAGACAAAATCTGCACAAATATCCGTCTTCGGTATTCCACTTTGGTATCCCACTAATACGCCACGTGTAGCTATTTCACCGAATGTACAACCAGGTGAATGCTGGGCTTTTCAGGGATTTCCCGGATTCTTAGGTAAGCTTCGTCGGAGTAGAATAGTTCTTGTTAAAATGTATTAATTTAAATCAATATTTCTAAATTTACATTTAGTATTGAAATTAAATTCTTTGGTATATATCACCGGGTTCACACTTGAACACATACCAAAAACCTTGTCTCCAACTGCAGCCATAGAATCAGCACCAAGAAATTTCACAGTTTGGGTGAGAAACTATCACAATTTATTTTAACTTATATTTTTTAATAATATATCTTTAATATTATCACTTTAAGGGCCTTGAACATGAAAAGGATCAAGAACCGGTACTGTTCGGCGAGTATGAGTATGTGGACAATGACGCTTCATTGCAATATTTTCCAGTGCAAAATTTAACAATAAAACGCCCATATGAAATTGTGGAATTACGCATTGAATCCAATCATGGTAACCCGCAGTATACTTGCCTTTATCGGTTTCGTGTGCACGGCAAACCTCCAAATTTGTAAAATGAATCTATAGTCATATCAAATAGGCAGAGTTAGATGTTACTAAGTGTAGGTATTTTTAGAGTATTAGTATAAAATGTTCATGCCCGAATTAGATTTTAAGGTAACTAATGTAAATAACTATGTGCCTTATGTAAATAATTATGGTACAAATAGTATGAAAAATGGGATTTCCAGATAGATTTTTATATATTATTGTAAATGTTGCAAAGTAAACTACTTAGCACTTATATATATATATATATGAAATTATTGTATAAATTAAGAAAAGTTCCTTAGAGACAATAGAGTACAGTTGTATTTAATGTAATTAGTGTATAAATATATAAACTTTCGTGCTGTTTATAATTTATGTTCTAGAAGGCTTTTATTTAAGATTTTTTTATATGCACGCCTATGTATAGTTTAGTAATACTTTTAGTTATTAAGTAAGCCCATTGAATTCTACTACATTTTTATACAATTTTTCAATGAATTATCATATATTGTCATGTATTTCTATTAAAATATGAAATATGCAGTACGTACATGCATATTAGATTAGTTTAAAGTTTCTTTATATGATTACATATATTCTAGATTTATTACATCCGTTGAATTTTGTTATATTAAAAAATTAGTATTCAAATAATATTTGAAAATATCAATAATTACACAGTTCACATACATACATATTTCATCAATACTGAACATCGTCATAATTGCGTCTTAAATATGTGATCGTCATAATGTTATTATTTGCACGGCACCATATTGTCTTTTATTAATGCCTTTCACGTTAGATATGTGACGTTTACGAAATATGATTTATATGACAAGTTTAGTCTATCAGTTCCTGAGCTAATGGACAGTTCATTCACTGTTTTATCACATTTCATATCACGTATATATGGCATTTATTTCATGTGACGAAAATTTGATTCACCTCATTGCAGAAATGAAACGTTAAATTTGTTAAAATATTTTTAGAGAGGTGAAGGTCTCATTTCAAAGACCCTATAAACTATATATAGTGTGGACAAAAGTAATATACCTGTCTGCATATTCATCCCTTTTTGTATCGGTTTGGTAATATTCCAACCAGCTTATTGTCGAATCGCTTACAATTTCATCATATTCTATATCCTATAAACATTTTACATCGTGTATATATTTTATATCGTATGTATATTTTGTATGACATATATATTTTATGGGACAATGTTTTCAATAGCCCAATTGCGATCATGATATGTTTAGTATGTCGAGATATTTTTTGGAATGTGAAGGTCTTATTTCGAAGACTTTATAAACTATATATGTAAATGTCTTATTTATTTTATTACTTTATAAAAGTAAAATGTCAGTCAGCATAACCCTCCCTGTAAATATCTTTGTATTAGCAAACAAACTAGTTTAACAGTTTTTGGGCTAATCGATGGGGTCGTACACAGTTCCATCATATTTTATGTCATGTATAACATCTTAATTTTGTGATGATGTTTGAATCCTACAATTATGAAAATGATACATTAAAATATCTTTAAGGAGGTAAAAATCTTACTTCGGAGCACTTAAAAACTATATATATTTTTGACAAGAGTAATTTCAGTCTTCATATCTATTTCTCTCTCTATCTGTCTCTCTCTAGTAATTCTTGAGCTAATCATATGGATGGCATGTTTTTTAAGTATTTGTACGGCCAGACAGATAAAGTCATATATCATATATCAAATGCCGAAAATGATCTTGTATGTATATGTAGATATATATCATAAATATGTGTGTGAATAATCTATTTATAGTAATTAATTTCGGCATTGCGAAGCCATTTTTTTTGTCTTAATTGAATTAATTTTAGATATGATTTGCTTAATTAAATCTTTATCTTTTTTTTTACCATCAAGCTTATTGAATTTTTGTAAGAAGAATATGAAGGGAAATTAATTGTTTTTGCTATATTGTATATATAATATATTGTATTTATTAATAAATAATTTTTGGAAACTAAATGAACAATTAAATTAAATTTTGAATTAAGTTAACAAGAAATAAACAAAACTTACTGCATAAGCTTATATTAATAATTAATTTATTAAATCTTGCCATATATTGTAAATTATTTAATTCTTCAGCTTAAAATATTTTATTTAATTTTTGGATAAAAAATGATTTATATTTAAAATAGCATGTAAAATAAATAAATTTGGAATACTTAAATTATTGTTTAATTATTAATTTAATAAGATGTTTCGTTTATATGTGCTACATGCGTATTTAATAGTTAACATAAAGTAAGAGTCCGTGACATTTGTAATGAAGCAAAAAGTTGATTAAGTTTTAAATTACAGAAAAACAAAATATAAATGTTAAATGAAGCTTATATGAAGTTGAAAAAAACAATTATTGTTATATTAAAATTTCCTTCATATTGATTTTAATGTTTAAAAAATTGCAAATTATTTTTTTCAGTCGCAATTGCACAACGAATTTTTAAATGATAAGTTGTGAGTAATAATTAATAAAATTATTTAAATAAAATGTATTTTTTTTATATAATAAATTGTTTTTAAAATTATTGTTGTACCTTTGTGAGCTGTTTATTGTATATAAAAACAATATAAAAATATTAAAAACACTTTTTTATTGTGTAATTAAAAAAAATAAAACTAAAATATTAATTGTATTTAATTTAATTTTAAAATTATTTTTTATGTTAAAAAGTCTATATATAATTTTTCTTAAATTTATAAATTTTTCTAAGTCCAAAAATAATATAAGTTAATTAAGTCATTTAATTTATATCTATTAAGTTCAGTTAATATTGTATTTTGTTTAGTTTTAAATTTTAAACCATTTTGTATGTTATTAAAATAGTTTTCTTTTCAAATACAAAAAAACAAAAAAATACCCAAACACAGAAAATCATCTATTATTTTTATTGATATCGTCATCTAGTTTAACCAATGGAGAAAAGTAGTTATATATAAAGGATTTAAACAATCAGTAGTAACTTTACAGTTTATTTGATGGCCCTGATTTCATGTATGCCAGTCAAAACATTATGCGTTTAATTTAAAGTTTGCTATTTAACAATATGGATCGTTCAATAACCGCTGAACCTGTTAAAATTGTGAAAACTCACTACAACACCAGTGATTCAATTGTGAGTACATTTTGTGCATTATAAAGAGATTATGATTAACACAATTATCTATCTGAGCGCACTATAGAAAAAACTGTGACGAAATTTAAAGAAATTTTATCTGAGGCATTCGGTTGAAAATATTTCTACTATTAGTGAAAGTGTTAAGAAACATTCATATTTATTCATTCAATAGCGCGATTAGCATATGGGCCTATCTGACGGCATCTATAGTGTATTTTGCATTTGGATAAACATCCTCATCTCTATGAAATAAAAATAATGGGAAAATAATGGGATACCGACTGACAATGCAAAGTGTAGAGCTTAAAATACCATATGAGACTAAATGTGACTTTTTGTTTCAAAGGTAGGGTATAAAGGATTCGCTGGTGTAAAACTTAGTTATAGTTTCATTTTATTTAAATTCACTAATTTACAGGTATATGTCAGAGGCGTGGCGTCGAATGGTTCAGAGTGTTCACTAAACACCTTAACAAAGCTTCCTTTTTAGATCTTATTTTTTTATTAGCTATTTTGCTACTTAACATTTTTTATAATAGCTTTTCCAAACATATTAACATAAACACAAAACGTATAATCCAAACAAAACCACAAATACATACATTGTGACCGAAAAGCTTTCGGAAATTCTCATTTAAAATTCGCGCGCTGTATATTTTTCGATATTTTAAGTTTATGTAGTTTGGCAGCACTGTCCTTAATTACTATGCCAAAAATGAGCGCGATCTGTCGGACAGTTCGTTTACGGCAGCTGTTGAAACCAGTTCACCTCAGTAGTGCGTTGCGAAAAAAACAATGGAAAAAAATATTGAACAAAGAGTTTGCATCAAATTTTGTTTTTCGAACGAAATTTCGTGTGCAGAATCGTTGCGAATGCTACAAAAGGCTTATGGGGAATCAGTTTTATCGAAAACTCAAGTTTATGAGTGGTACAAAGCCTTTCAGGACTGTCGTACGACCGTCGAAGACATGCCGCGTTCTGGACGACCTTCGACCTCTACCACCGACGAAAACATTGAAAAGGCAAAGGAAATCGTGTTCAAAAATCCTCATGTGAGTGTTAGAGAGATAGCACGAGAGCTAGGCATCGGTCGTGAGATGGCTCGTTTGATTTTGGTGGACAATTTGTGTATGCGACGTGTCAACGCCCGGCTTGTTCCGATTCACCTCAATTTGTTCAACATTATCAACGATTTTAAGGCCAAACATTCAATAAATACCATCGAACAGCCACCGTATTCACCTGATCTTGCACCGTGTGACTTTTTCCTGTTTCCCAACCTCAAATTACCACTCAGAGGAACGCGTTTTGAATCCATAGAAGACGTAAAACAGAATTCGCAGAGGGAACTCAAAGCCATACCGGAAAGCGCCTATAAAAATGTTTTGATGATTGGAAGAAACGTTGGCATTTGTGTATCGCTTCTAATGGAGCATATTTTGAAGGAGATAAAATAAATATTGATGAAGATTAAGAATTTTGCGTTTTATTTATTTATTTCCGGAAACTTTTCGGTCACAATGTATGTTAGTTACACCCAACATTACTCATAATTAATAAAAGAGAAAATACATTCCTCTTAAAATATACTAAGGTTCAGAATAAAAATTGCACCGCGCTGCTTACAAAGCATGCAAATGAAATAACATTCACATTGGGACTATGTTCAATATTGAATAAACACAAAACATACAAACAAATATAAAAATAAAACAGAAAACAAGTCCCGCAAAATATGTTCGTAAAATAATCATAACTCTTAAATTAATGCGTGCAAGCGGTTCAATAAAAAAGTGAGCCTCCAATGTTATGCAAAGTAAATACAAAAGAGAAAAGAAATGACTGAGGGAAAATCGCTTTACATTTGACTAGAGGTTCACTCGACCAAATTGAACCGCAAGTTCATACAAAGCGTGCAAATACAATCAAAGTCGTTGCCGTTTTATATGGGCAAATGGTTCAATAAAAAAATTGAACCGCTCATGGTAAAAGAGTAAATGAACGCATGAGAGTTTCTTACTCTTATGTAGAGGTTGGAAATAAACCAAAAACAAAGTCATTATTGCAATTTTAAACTAACAAATGGTAAAAGTAAAGAAAAAAATTAAAGAAATTTGAAGTGAAAAATAATATTTAGAAATGAATTAATGTGTGATTAAAGATTTGATTCAAATATCTTTTTTTAAACGATCTTCTGAAAAAAGGTGTTAATTCATAAAATGAATACACCAACTCCAGATATGAAGAATTTGGTACCTGATGTAAAAATGTCGAAATCTGTGGTATGTCGCCGTTTTCCTACAGCTATTTACCATAAAAACCAGTGGGTCACAGATTGTGAACATTTAAATAAATTGTTTTGTTGATCTTGTACGCTATTTGCTTGTGGAAAGGACAAAACTCAGGAGTAGGGGGAATACGTTATAGTTGGAATTCAGTTTTGATCAAATTGTGAACACCTTGCCAAAAAGCTGACGCTTCGATACTGGTCGTTGTATATTTTTAATTTAAAAAAAAGTTCTAGGTAAGGCAATCTGGAATTCACATTCTATCTACATACACTATCATCCTGACTTATAAAAGATGTTCTATATTGATGTAATGTTTTAAAGGTAATATGGTACAATAGGCTAACTCAAAGACTCGTCATTTTAGACATGATTTTTATCATCTATTTTAACTGTTTTTAATATATAAATAAATAAGTCGTTGTTGTAAGAGTTTGATCCTATGAATACAATGGTATTAAAATGTTAAACTAAAGAGTAAAATGACGAACTTAAAACTTTTATCTATAGCAGAAGAATAGATTAACGTCAGCATTTATATTAATTTAAAAAACTATCCTTTTTCTTAGAAGTGTATATGTCTATCAAATTGACTTGACGAGTATATAATATCCGAAGAAAGTTTCTTTCTTAATAATTAATTTTAATTAATTTTGCTTTTGTGAAAAATAAAACTTTGAGGGATAAAATGAGGATTGATTTAAATTAATAAAATATTCTGGTAGATAGTAATCAAATTTTGAATGTTTTATTTCAAGACACCATATAGTAATATAATTGAATAAACCTTTAGCCCATAAGAAGACTCGCCATTTCTGATAAAAGCTGGAACAGTATTTGCAGTTAACTCCTCCAGGTTTCGAGTTTTTAGTAAGTAGAGTGTTTTACGGATATTTAAGGATAAGATGATTAAAGTGCCTGTCATCTACTCTGTCGTTGTCCAGCTCTTGCGCGGCGACTACTCAACACTAAACAGCTTCGCCAAAGGTTCTAGACGGTTTTAAACTCAGAGTTTCCTCTATGTACGGTAGCACCTAAGTGGATACTCTAGGGATCGCCGGTATAACCTAACCTAGCCTAAATACGAATATTTAAATAATTATCGTGATTAGTTCATAATCTCTGTGCGAAGTGGGTTTATGTCAGATATTGATGATTAACATTACTTATTAACTTATTATCATTAAGTACTGCAAAAATCGTACCGACACTGAACTGAAGAGGAGTTCTCCAATATTTTTTCGATTGCGTTCAGTAGCTGATTTTCATCATTGGTGATATGTATTTTATTTTTAGGAACACAATTTCGTTTTAATTCTATGGCCAGGTAAATAAATAATTTCGGTTATCTATTGCAGAAAATATTAAAATTGATAAAATTATATGAAAATGTTATGTTTTTTGTAACAAAAGAAAATTGCTTGTAATTGCTTTTTAAAAAACAATAATAATAAAGCAGTAGCTTATCTATTTGAATGAAACATGTGGAAAGTCCAAAATAAAACAGTAAAATGCGTGCATCATAGAAAGGATAGATGATGATAGAATAGAGACGGAGATGGGAATTTTAGATAAGTATTATTCCGTAGTCAAACTGATGGGACTAATGCGCTTAAAGTAAAAGATGATGAAGTCAAAAATTGTATATGCAGATGATATATATCTATCATTTATCTGATTGAGGGATTTATGGATTTTCGGGTAAGGGAATATTTTAAAACAGTTCATTTGTAAGTATTATCTCTAAATAAAGTATATTTGGCTTTATTTGAAGTTTAATGAATAAGTTTATGGCTGATTGAGAAGATCGAACATTATAAAGCAATAATAAGTCTTATTCCTATTTGAATCCCTCACTGACATACTTACATTTTTTCATTAATTATAAATTATTGTTTTTAATTTATATACGCATATTTTTCAGCAGAGTACTGAAATCTTCGACTTTTTAGTGCAATTGTTGTGATCCAAGGATCGAACTAATAATTTTACAAATTGTGAATCGAAGGTCATAGCTAGAAAAATACATTATTAAGTTCAAACTATTAAGTCACTGAAGAAAGTACTTTAAAAATGTATGGGGTTCACAACTATGCTTTTAAGATTTTTGACAAAAATGAATATGTCCAAAAGTGATGTGTTTTTGAAAGAGTAAAGATTATTATATTGCATTATTACATCTGACCATTATTATAGATTATATATATTATGTATTTCGGGCTATTATCATTATTTTGTATCAACAGAATAAAAAAATTCACTGCTTCAAGTTTATTACTGACAATAACTTAATATTGTCGTTATTGAACTTAAGGGAAACTAAAAGTACTTTAATGGAAAGCCTGGGACAACAAATGGTTATGAAAGTGGAATGTTGACAAATGGGCGAAAAAGAATAGTGATGCAATTCATGCAAGCAAAAGGATGTTAGTCGTTACCTTGGATCTATATTTTGCACTAATGCTCTGGAGCTATTCAGTAGTGGCTAGGCCAACACAGTTTTACGGCGCAGACGTATACATGCCTTGCTGTATATATTAAAGCGCAAAAAATGTGCCTGACGGTTAGAGTAGCGAATCGGCTCTTAAAAATCTTGTAGAGAAATCCACGAAGAGATAGGAGACAAAATGTGAATTTACTCTTAAAATTATTTAACTTAACTAAAGACGCAAATAGTGGAGCTAAAACGGACAATATGACTCAATGTTTCAATAGAGATAAAAGGGTCTGGATAACAATTAAAAAAGTAGTTGACATAAAGACTCTGAAACCTTGCTATGAGATGTATAACATCTACACAGATATGTTAGCTCAAAAAAAATGTATAAGCTGAGATCCACTGTGGCAAGTGAAGTAGCATTGAGCTAAGCAAACTGTCTAATCCTTGTAGGCTTATTCAAAAGGAAGTTTTGTGTAGAATTTTAATACAGATACAAGGTGCTTAATAATATGGTAGTCTGTCTGAAGAAAACCATTTATATAAAATGACTTTTGTATTTCATGTATAATACATTATATTTTGTACAGTAATTTGGCTTTTTGGTATTATCATATTTTATCGCAATTATTCATAGCCGAATCAATATACAAAAACACTGAAATGATAAGCTTTATTTCGATGTAAATAATCATGGTAAGTCTATAGCAGGTCCTTCCTCATATGGTGCTTATCGGTAGCAGCTTAACTCAGTTAGCTTAAATTTTTTGACGAGCCATGTACGATTTTAGTAAAAAATAACTTATGAATTTTGGTGTGTATTTTGAAAAACTTTACAATTTCACAATTTTTCCATTTTCGATCTAAAACTGTACAAATGGAAAGTACATTCCTCTTACAAAAACAACAGCAAATACAAAAATTTGTGCTTAAAACTCAAAAGTTAATCATTTTGAAGTCATCTAAAATTTTGAATAAACTGCAATGTGTAAACTGTTTGTAATAATTCTAATAGTGTTCGCCTTTAATGAAAATTTATTATCTAGCATTTCGCTGGATAGTAGCAATTGCAATAATAACATAAGCTCCATAAAGGATATTTTGAGCTCAACGATTATAGGACCACAACAAAAGAGGTAAGCAACACAAATTGAATTTATTATTTCGTCCTAAATGTGTGGTCTGATGTGAGGCTTTCAAGAAGACTTAGGCGATTACCGGTCTGAACCAGATATTTTGATTAAACCAGTCTGAAGCATCGATTATTCCGTAAACTGATAAATGTTTGTAATCGCGTTAGTGGATTTTATCGATTTTCGTAAATTGGAAAATTAGGTTCGCAGGGGTGAGGAGACGATTTCAGGTGTTTTGGGAATACAGTTTTAATTATGGTGATTATTATTATCAAAGTAGATAATGTATAGAACAGCAAAAAAATATGGAACAATAAACTGACAATTTAATAGTAAAATTTGTTTTGTGAGTATATTTTTAGGCTACGACATAAGTACGTCTGTTTGCATTACACAGCTCTCTTCTCTTAAAATGTGTGTATATGTAAAAATAGTTTTTAATAGATCCAAAATTTATATGTTTTTATATATTATAAATAAAAGACTACCATTTACTTTGCCCTAACATCTTCACATAAAATTGTTGAGTATTTCAAGTACAGAACGTAAGTTTATATATATTTGTATTAAGATAAGACAGGTGAACTCCTACATTTGAGTAAGTCATATATCCCATGCACTATCATTGGCAATGAAATTTTATTCGCTTGATCCACTATTTGAAAACAATTTTTGGAATACACAAATGTTTAAAATTAACGACAGTACATGAATAATTAAAGAATCGTTTTACTTGGAAGCCTTAAGGATATGGTTGTCCTTACACTGGGTCGCTATCTTTAAAAGTTCGTGTCAATTAATACTTTTCATTCGAAAAACTCTTCAAAATCTCTTTAGAAAAATTTTGTTTAATAATTATTATTAACTTCAAATGATAACTTTGAAATAGAGGCTTTTAATACTTTAATCGTACCAGACCGATTTGTGTTAAAAGATAATATTAAGGTGCACTTTGACATTTGATGAACATCTTAATCTATATTTTCAGTGTTTTTTTTTTGTACAGATACATTTTTGTAAATTTTTAAAATTAATTTTCAAAAAGTGTTCTAGACTACCGAAGAGCCTGGTATGTCTCGCATAAATTGACTAACGACCTCATATAATCGGCATCGATTGTAACCTTGTTTTTAACACTGCGCTATTCTTATTCGAAATCTATTTGCAAAGAATATTCTGTAGTGGTTTGCTTCGTACAACTTGGCTAATAATCAAAAATGATCATCAATCGACACTTAACTAATTACGTAGCACTACGCGCTTTTTACCTTTCTGGTAAAAAACATATTTGTCAATTAAAGATAAGGGGTTTATCGACTCATCCTATATCCAGAAGATCCCTCATTTAACAAACAATAATACCGTTTCTATTACTTCAAATGTGGAGAAAATTTCCAATACATTCATGACGAATATATCTTAACTTATTTTAGCTGCGCATGTGATAGGCACTTTAAATTCAATATTCAAAAACTCCTTACATCTTGGAATACATCTTATATAGGTCCAACATATTTACCGAAAAGTTTACTTTCATTTTGATGCACTTAATGTTTGCTGTTTCTACCTACAAGTTGGTCCTATCATACGGATGCTGTCTTATTTATGGTATCACAACGGACCATTATATGTGTTTAAGTGAGCATTGGTGTACAAGGATGTCACTATAACCTTGCTTAACCTACTATGTACACCTGCTATTGTAGCGAGACTGCCTCAGTACTACGATATCGATACTGACAAGTCACTACTTATTAGGAAGCCCTCTAAGTCTCTAAGATTTAGTATCTTACGAATTTTATACGGGTTATATCGAAGCGGATCATCTATTAGTAATCCTCATTTACTAATAGAAGATTGAAATATCTTTGGAACTCTTCTTCTAACTAACCGGATATATACAACTTTACAGACTTCTTAGGTTAGTACTCTTTTACTTAAATGTAGAAGTCGAAATTGTTCAAAGGAATCCCATGCTTGCACTAGATGTTTGGTACTTCTACCTTTTAGGTGGTCTTTTAGATCTGGTGTGTGGATGGTGTCTCCTTCATGGTAGCATAAAGAGTTATTATTTGTGCTTAAGTAAGTTTTGGTGCATAAGGTTGCCACCATAACTTTACCTAAGCTCCAATTAGCTATACATTTTTTTGAATTACTTAGTACTAACAATTAATTATCGTGGTTCTTACCGGTAAAGAGGACTTAAAAGTTTTATTTTATTGTTTGAGTTTCTGTGCGTATTTCAATAGCTTCAGTTTATGTTCACGGGCAATATCGATGCTTTCCAATGGCAAAATTATAATTGTTAGGAAAAATTATCTGAAATCGGGTCATTAGTGGAGAATTTAATTTATTTTCTAATATATTAAGAAATCTGAAATTTTAATTGATTATATATTAAAAATGTAACATATATTATCTCTATATATCTTTTAAGAACGCAAAGCTGTCTGCAAATGCAATGTAAGCTTATTTGCTTTAATGGCCGCGCAGACGATATCGTAGAAGACATCAATGACATTCGAACTAAAGCATCAAGTGAGGTAAAACATGCAGAAATATATTAAATAATATTAATTTTAAAATAAATATAACTCCTATCACTGTCTTACTTAGATGGATTGCGAATTTGTTGAAGAATTGCGTATCTACAACTACTACTTTCCCAATAACACAATTTCGCGTGACTTTCTAGGCGTTTATAAAAATAAAATCAAAGGTATTTTCATCATTAACTCCTACGTTACCGATATTGAGCGCGGAGCTTTTGGAAATGGTATATTCCAGCAAATTTATTTGGAGAACTTACTACTTAAGGAATTGCGTCAGGACTTTTTTTATAACATTTCGACGGACTTCCAAAGCCTTTCCGTAATACAGAAAAATAAGCCAGTTCAAGAGATTTGTGCTAATTTTTTGGAATCCGTAAAATATCAAATAAAATCATTGACTATACAAGTTGGCATAACCTGTGTGCGGAATATGACGGCTGCAGATGGTCTACTCAACAACCTGGAGCAGGTCGATTTCAGTTATAATAATTTTGGTGATCAGTTCTTGCAGAGCACTTTCAGTAGGTTGTCTATGGTTGAACGATTGATTTTGTCCAATTCAAACATAAGTTATTTGCCCGATTACATATTCTATGATTTCAAATCCACCTTGGAATATTTGGACTTATCATATAATCAACTGATTACAATATCAGCAACAATTTTTGGCTGGCGGGAGATGCCAAGAGAACTCAAAGTAGTGGCGAGCAATAATCCCTGGAATTGTTCTTGTGAGCTCTTCACACAAATGTCAATGATTTTCGTTTATCAAACAACAACCATTTTTTGTGAAACTCCTGAAGAATATCACGATTGGTCCGTTTTCGATGATCGTTTGTGTTTCACAAATGATCACAGCAAGTATACCACATTTACCACTCCAGCGACAACAACTACGACTTGCAAAGACTGTATGCAAACCTATGGTCCAACATTGCCACCTATATTTCCGACTGAAAATATTAAAACTACTCTAGAGCAAGACGGTGAAAATGTCAATTCACAGCATACTCCTGAGGCAGAAGATAATGGTATAGCGCCACTGGAATGTCTTTCAGCCTATGAATTTATTGAAAGTAATTATCAAAGCATAAGCGTACCCATTCTGAATTTTACAGTGTTAACGCAAACCAGCTTAGATGTTGATATTGTTATTCTATCTGAACAAATGAAAGAGCCTTATGGTCTGGTTTGGTTTAGTAAAGTCACAAAAGAGTACAGTGACATGGAAATAAATTATAATGACTATGGTTTAGGATGCTATAATGGGATATCATACACAACTACTGTGAATAATTTGCTACCCAATGTAGCTTACACATTCTGTGTGGTTGTTCAAAATGAACTAACCACTTCTCCTTTTCATTGCAAGTCCATACATATGGGTACCAATCTTATTGTTTCTTATAGTTCGTGGCTAACATTGGATTCACGTGTAAAGGGCATTTGTTTGGTGGTTTTTGGTATTGTGCTCTGCACTTTTCTTGGTATATTTGTAGTTATACTTGTATTGAAGCGTAAACCGACACTCTTAAAAGGGAGCAAAAGAGTAGCCTCAGCCAAGAAAAACTCTAAAGACATTATGGTATTTCCTAGAGATGAATCTGTTGAACAATTAAAACGCAAGGAGCAATTAATTGCCAAACGCAACTCAAAGAGGTTTGTATATATTAATAACATATTCATAAGTAATAATATAGTAACATATATTTTTTTCTTTAGCACCATAATTTCTGACAATCGACGCAATTCAACGGATAGTATGAACAGCATAGACAGCAATGACAGTTATATGAATGTTAATTTGTATGAGGTTATACCAGCCTATATACGATTTAATGAGAACTCCGCAGAAAAAAATATGTGTAATTTTTATTGTGGAGAAGACAGACCTGAATTTTATTTACCACCCCTGGAGCCTTCTAGAGACAATACGCATGTAGTAAGTTATGCCGAAATACCATACAGAAGAAAACGTACATCTAATGACCCTTTGCCGGAAGTTCCACAAAATCAAACATCGCTTTCTTTGTCATTGAGTTTGTATGAAGAAACAACAATTGATACCGAAAGTATGTCGCAGGCTTTAATAATGGAGGCTCAAGTTTAATATTTAGCATAGATTATTGTACAATATATTAAACTATAAACATCGATTGAGTTATAAATAAATTTAATTTATTTCCAAGAACTTATACAGTTTTAATTAGTATAAAAATCGGTTAGATTAAAAATCAGACAAAATTATACTCTAAGTAATAAAATGAAACACTGTGAATATTGAAAATGTCACATTCCATTAGTTCCAAAACTGTTATTTTTGACAGATGTTTTCAGATGTGATACCAAACACAGAACTTCATCAGACGAAATTAGAAGATGTTCAATACCAGAAAATTATGTGCCGATCATGCAAGTACGATAGGATTAGAGATTGAGCTGACTAAATGCAAGTCATTTGTTGATTTTGAAAAGGCATTTGACGCATTCAAAAATGGCTTCAAATGAACACCTCTTGAAGCAAAAGCTATCCCAGTAAAAATTTTAGCACTTGCTTCGTATTGAGTTCAGCAGTTTAAGTAATGTTATATTCTTGTCATAGCAGCGATGAAGACAAGTATATGTTTTGTTGGAACTATTATAGCATTGGACCATGTCATTACAGAAGTGAGTCGTTCTTGTCCCCGTCGAGTAGCATCCTCGAGCCAGGCCGATCAGTGATTTGCTGTCGCCAGTTCCCCGAAATCCTTGGTCTCCATGTTCTTCCTCCGAAGATGCAGACGTGCTCTATCGCGTTTTCCACCTGTTGGTACCGAGCACTTTCTTTAATTCGCATGACATGACTATGTCAGCGATGCCGCTGAATTTTTACGCTTAACTATGTCAATGTTGCAGTATAGCTAATATAGATCATCGTTCAATCTAGTTCGATACTTGTTGCCAACGCGTAAGGGAAACTAGTTCATCCGAAGTATTTTTCTCTTGAGTGATCCTAACGCCTTCTCATTACTGTTGGTAATTGTCCAAGATTCTGCACTATATATGTTAGCAGAACAGACATGATAAGAGACTTCTAGAGTGTAACTTTTGTTTGTCGAGAGAGGACTTTATTTCTCAATTGCTTACTTAGTCCGAAGTAGCATCTGTTGGCAAAAGTAGTTCTTCGTCGAATCTGTAGGCTGACGTCATTTTTGATGTTTACGCTGGTTTTCAAATAAACAAAGTCTTTCTAACTTCGAATTTAAAATTGTTAACAGTGACAGGAGATTTGCTTGTTGACAAAAAGTACTTTATTTCGTCCTCATTTATCACAAAACCCATTTGTTTCGCTTGTTTTTCTAAGTTAGAAAATGCCACATTGATGTCACGGGTGTTTAAGCAAATGATATCAATATCATCGGCGTACGCAAGCAGTGTGGTTTAAATTTCCTGCTTGAATTATCGTTTCCAATATTAAATTAAGGTAGTCATACGACAAGGAGTCACCCTGTCTGAAATATCGTTTGGTGTCAAACAGGTCGGAGAGGTTCACGCGATTCTGACGGAATCTGATTCTGACGGTGGTGTTGTTCAACGCCATTTTACATAGTCGTATAAGTTTTGCTGGGATACCAAATTCAGGTAGCGGCACAAAGAGCGCTTCTAGTCATAGTGTCAAAAGCGGCATTGGAGTCGACTATTGGACCATGAACTGTGAGAAAACTTTAAAAAACATTTTGAATTTAAAATAATTTAATTGTATGTACTTCCAACCAAAAAAATATAGGACATTAAAAGTAGCTAATTTACAGGTATAGTGAAGTAATATAATAAGTCTAAATTAGTAAGATATATCTTTATATTAAAAATATTAGCGCAGAATTTCTGCCGACTCGAACTCAGTATTGAAATATAGAAATAGTAGTGTATTTACAACAATTATCAACTAAAGCTTATGAGAATTATTATATTTTGACTATAATGACTACAAAATGTACTTTTAAGAATACATCTTAATAGAATTGTATAAAGTAAATAATAATTTAACTCAATTTAAAATTGAGTTCCTTATAATGTTTTTTTATAGTGTTTTTTTATAAGTTTATAGTTATTTTATGTAAGTAAATTATATGTTTAAAAATAAAGAGTGTAAATTTAAGTTCTAGTTCATATAATAAAGTAATTAAGTGCGTTCATAGTGATAACCATAACTGTGTACAGCCATATAATTGATATGGAAAGTTTTTTCTGAGTATAACTGAATGAAGAAACGTGGTTTCCTATACTTTTCTATGAATACTCAACTATCTAAAAATCATAATTTTGAGGAAATATATCATCCTTAATGATACTATAGTATATTATAGTATATTATATATTATATATATATAATATATATTATACAAGGTGAGATGAAAAAACTGCAACCAACTTCAGACTGCTGTCATTTCTAAACCGCTCGTCCCACAGCTGTCAGATTTATTCTAGTGACAGCTCATTATATTGTTTACAAGCGCACAAAAGCATTTTGGTGGGAATTTTTCAAAAAAAAAGTTATTTGTGATGGAATTCAAGCGTGATAGTGTGATTGCTTTGCATTTGGCTGGAAAACCACAAGTGGCTATCGTTAGAGCCCTCCAGCATTTAGAAGTGAATAAATGTTTTGTGTCTCGTACCATCGCTCGTTACCATGATACTGGTAGCGTAGCCCGACGTCAAGGAAGTGGACGAAAAAAAACAGCAACATCGGCAGAAATGGTTCGAAAAGTGAAAAAGCGAATTGAACGAAATCCGCGTCGCAGTGGACGAAAAATGGCTCGTGAGCTGAACATATCGCAATATGCCATTCGGCAAATATTGAAAAATGAGCTTGGACTAAAGCCATTCAAGTTCCAAAAAGTGCAAGATCTTACTGATGCGCAAAAAAAAGTTAGACTCGAAAAAGCTAAAGAGTTGTTTCGCTTGGCCGAAAGTGGTGAACTGCCGAATTTGGTTTTCTCCGATGAGAAACCATTCGTTATCCAGCAGTTTGTAAACAAACAAAATGATCGTGTTTACTTGCCAGAGAGGTCAGCTGAAAATTTGCAACTTCGGTTGGCCATCACAACTCAAAAGCCGGCCATGGTGATGGTGTGGGCCGCCATAACAGCCGATGGTCGCTCGCCGCTCGTATTCATCGACCGTGGTGTCAAATTAAATGCGCAAATCTATCGCGAAAATATTTTGGAGGGAGTTCTGAAGCCCTGGGCACGCAAACATTTCGGCCGCAGACCTTGGACATTCCAACAGGACTCAGCACCATCGCACTCAGCACGCGCCATCCAAGAATGGTTAAGAAATGAGGTTCCTCGCTTCATTTCCACCGCACAATGGCCACCAAAATCTCCGGATGCCAATCCGTTGGACTATTGTGCCTGGGGTATTTTGGAAAGCAAGGTTGGAACTAAAAAATACCAAAGTGTCGATCATCTCAAGCAAGCGCTTCGCCGAGAATGGGACAAAATACCGCAGAGCCACTTTCGGTCAGCGTGTGATGGTTTCATTGGCCGTTTGAAGGCCATAGTTTGTGCCAAAGGTGGCCAATTCGAACAAATCTAAACCGATTCTCAAATTTGATGTTATTTCCGACATTTTTTGCTTTCATTCAATAAAATTTAAAAAAAATGAAAAAATTATGGCGTTTTACTTTGTTGCAGTTTTTTCATCTCACCTTGTATATATATTATATAGTATATTATTTCAAGATTTCTATAATATACGGGACTTAGGTCATATTAATAATATATGTAAATAATATGTATTGAGTCAACTTATCTAGCTTATATATTGACTAATAATAATAACCCTAATCTATATTAACGCATATTAATTAGTTGTCAATTTGTGTCATATAGAAATATGAAAAACACTACCATTATTAACTATGTTGCATACATTGACGCTTCTAGTCCTCTTTATTCTCCAATGAGTCGCAATCAATATCCCTGTAGTGTTCCCTGTCTGGATGTAGATACAATCAAAGATACAATCATTTTATTATGTTGCTAAAAATATCATTTAAAATTGTATTGTGTCTTGAATATTAAATGTTACATAATTGTTATATATACTGGATAACAATTGGATATGGATACTTGATATTACAAATCCAGTAAAAGACCGTACTTTTCCAAACTCTAAACCACTGCGTCTTTGTTCGTGGTTTAATAATAGAAGTGTCCATTGACAGTTGTATCTTTATACAGAAATTTCATACTGAACGAGAGCTGCTTCCTTGACCAAAAACAAAAATGTTGAAAGAAGGAGGATGGAAAATATTCGGGACCATAACTTCTGTCAACCGAAGCAGTTCAATGGATAACATTAGTAGTTTCTTCTATGGTTTTTAATTTTTTTCGCCGTTGTTGTAGATTGTATCTTCAAGATTTTGATTAGTCAGTTAAAAAAAATTGTTTTAATCCTGTAATTCTCAGAGTTCTCATATAATTTTTAGACTCTAGGCATGATATTTAACTTGAAAATAGATTAATATCGAATAATAGAGTAGAGCAACTGAAGTATGAGGAAGACAATAATTTAAACAGTCAGTACCATATACATCCATATTATACTTTCATTGGTTATCATTTCATTCTTAACACATTACTAGAATTTAATTGTTTTTTTTTCAATTTATCTTACAAATTATTAATAAAATCAATATTATCAAATAATTTTTATAAAGCGTTTATTGCGGATATTTCTATTTCATTATAGATAATAGGACGGCATATTCAGCATTCTGACTTTCACAGAAAACGTTAAACCGTCATAAATTGTATACTTATTTTTCCGATAAACGTTAATCAAATTTATTTAATTTAATATGAAATTCGTGACTGTAAAGCGAAAAATTGGGAGAATTCTGCACTGGATAATTGATGCCTTGACAGTAATATTTTCCATATCAATGTGATTGGTAGTGATTATTATAGTATAAAAATATTTTATATCAAATTAAACAATTTAATGAAATTTTAAGAAAATATGTTTAGAACAAAGTCCTTCAATTTAAATAATGAAGAAAGAGCGAAAAAGTCCGAAGAACTTTACAAACCCAAAAAATATCGGTAGAGTGATAATTTACATTGTATTGATAAACTTTCAAAATATTTAATTAAATTTAAAAAATTTTTAGTTGGTTTAATTATTTTGCTTTACTGGCGTTAGTGGGTTTTGTGCTTCTTCTTATATTAGTAAATGTTGATTTTTCCGGTGATGATAGCGTAATAAACACAACAATTGCAACAAGCATCAGACCAAAAACTTCAACCGCAGTAATGGATACGGAAACTACTACAATGACCACGGCATCGGTAACTTCTTCAGAAGATGTGAATAAAGTCCAAATAACAATTCAGCAAATTACGGATTTGGAGTAAGTTTATTGTTATGAACTTCAGTCTTCATGGAAATTATAGACTGGATAATAAGATTAAAAGTTAATTATGCCAAAGATTTTCGGAAAGTCTTTTCAATTTTTCTTTTCACTACAAGGTATTTGCAAAAAATTGAGCTGTAATATGGAGAACAAATTAGTCCTTTGTTAGTATATGATTTTCGAGTGTGATTGAAAAAGATATTAAAATTTTAGTAACTTATCAGATTATAAGTTAAAAAAGTATATATAGTGAATACAAAATTTTTAGACATAGATTTATCACAAGACAATTCAATAAGAGATCTAAATTTTATCACAGAATGACTTAGAGATAGTATTAAAAATGAACTAGCAAGACACGGTACGATCGCACAAATTCTTCTGGAAAAAGAAAGTGTGGATATACCACTTGCTTTCTGTCGGCATCGAATAAAATAATGGGTACACCAGATGTTTAAGAGAAGTTGGTTAACAGTGATCAACTGCATAAAAACTAAGGTATTTTGGCCAGAAATTAATAAGAAAATATCAAGGTAACTTATCAATCTATCCCGAGCAAATTTATCCAGGATAGTGGGAATTATCTTGGAAGGATATGCCGTGACGCTCAATATCAGGACCTCCTTTCACTGTACACATTGCATGGAGGATGGTGAAATGGAATTACTAATATACCTTCTGTTAAAGTGTCCTGCTTTCACAAGACTCTCCAACTTAAAGTCGCCATTTTTCAATTTATTAAGTGAGCCAGATTCTATTTCCATATCTCATGTCAATGGTTTTATGGCCAGTACTAAATGGATATAGTGACAGGTGTCAAATTCTTAAGATTATCACAATGGACCTCATGGTCTATGTGAGTCTTCTGACGCCTCAGTAACCTAACCTAACCTCTTAGTATTAAATAAGGACTCGGTCTTCGGATTGAATTTTGTAATCAAAAATATTATTTGTAATCAGCTTATTACTTTCCATACGGACATACTTTATTTTGTTTTGGATACAAGATACGTGCACAATCTGTACATCTCTTCAAGTTAAGATAATTGTTAAAATATTAGTAAGAGTAAATATAGAATTAATTAGTTTGGGAAAATGTGATTTGAAATTATGAAAATAAATATGTTTTGAAATAAGGATTACAATTTTATATAAGTACTTGCAAGAGATTGTTGGTTGTATTTTAGCGCAAAGCTTTTTTACAAGGGATTGATACCCGACCTATATAGTATGACTCCTGATGGAATACCCTGGTTGAATATATTAAATTTCTAAATATTTTAAAACTTTGTTTTATAAAACTATTTGTTTCTGATTCTTTTATGCACAGATAAATAAATTTTACGCAAATACATACAAAATTTCTATAGGTATTACTATAATTCCCGATTGTATTTTTTGGATTAGTTATATTAGTGATAGTGTGTTAATAGAATTTTTCCAAACTTCTATTAATTCTATCAAGCTTTCAATTTTATACAAATCAACCAATTAGAAGAAGTTCTAAAGTCAGGCAGACAGACAAAAAATCAGACAGACATACCAATATAGCCAGAGAATCAGTCAGAAAACAAATTAAATAAGCCGATGAATGATCTGATGAATAGACACGCAGATACTGATTGCTGAATAAATTTGCCTAATCGTAGTGTTTACGTTCATATTGTATATAGTTCTTATGGTCTCTAACATTTCTTTTAATGCATTGCAAAGATCTGTATAAACTTACAATAGAGAGTAAGAAAAAACAACATTTTTATTATGAACAATTTCTTTATGAACAGGGATATTTAATGCTTGATACCTAATATCTTGCTAATAATAAATATATAGTTTATAATAAATAAAAAATAATTAATTATTTTACTACTATAAATAAATTTATGTACATATACCTATTTCCAGATATAATGACTGCGATGTAATTGCCCATACGAATTGCACGATATCCTGCACTTTTTTCAGCTACAAGAAGTTAAAAGATTATTTAGATCCGCTTAACCTGACCTGCGTCAATGGACTTTACATATACCTGAATATGTACGTAGACACTCTGGCATCAGATTTCTTTGAGGGGAATTTTAAAATAAAGCAATTGATGTTTATGGAAAGCTCGTTAATAGAAATAAAAAATGGCGCTTTTGACCATGATTCTACGCATAATTTGACATCACTTGTGTTTGGAGGCAGTGCCTTTGTCGACTTAGATAAAAATAGTTTTGCTGGTCTGGACGGTATCAAATACTTTGAGATGAACAATCACGAATCGCATGAAGGCAAATTGAATGGTAAAAATTTTTTGCAACCCATGTCAGATACACTTATCAAAGTTGTCATTAGACAGTATACTTACTTAAGTAAATATGATCCTACGAATTGGTTAGCTGGTTCAAATTTTTCAGCATTGCTCTATCTTAATATGACTGGAAATTATTTTCTCGACAGCTTAAAAAAAAAAACTTTTGAACGTTTGATAAGAATAGTGGAACTGAACTTATCATATTGTTCCATAAACACGATTACAGAAAATGCATTTGATGTCATCGTTCAAACACTAAAACATATCGATTTGAGCAATAATGATCTAATAGCACTAGATGGCGATTTTTTTAAATCGGCCATAGCGAATGATATCCAAATATTGTTGTATGAAAATAACTGGAATTGCACCTGTGATAATGTTGAATTGATACGATATGTCAAGAGCAGACAAGATAACATAACAATTGCTCCAAAATGTTTAACACCATCTAATTTGTATCATTGTGACATAAATTGGATTGATTTGGACTGTGAAAGCTCTAAAACAACAGCAATCACCCGCTTAACTACCATAAATGTAGGTAATAACACTGACACAACCATCGATATGAGTGATACTAGTAAAAGCTCTGAAGGTGAAATTGATGACTCTGAAGAATTTGATGATGACTTTGCAAGAACTACGACGCCTTTACCTTTTGATAGGAACTTAATAGAATTAAGTTGTATTCTTCTTACGCCCAATGCAGAGACCATCCAAATATTTGTCCAAAATTATGATACACTCTTTGTAATACGTTCACTATCGTCGACAAGTGTTTTGGTATTAATTGGCAATCACGAGCAGGACTTTCAAATTGTGTACTTTTTAGCGAAGAATTACACCATCAATATTGATCAAAAAGCATTTAATTTACTTACTCGGCAGACTGTGCTGAAAAGTGGAATACACATTGAAGGTTTGGAGAGTGGTAAAAGTTATGTTTTCTGTTTAGTGGCGGATGATGAACACACAATTTCTCCTTTCAATTGCCTTTCTCATTACATGACAACTGAGATTTTGGATACGGAATATGGTGGTTGGCTTAATCGTGATGATATTTTTTGGTTTGTTTCAGCAACTGTATTAGTATTACTAATATGCTTACTTCTGGGTGCTTTTGTTATGTATTTGTTTCTGAGATATCGGCCTACATGGCTCAAAGGTAGTAAACGTCTTGTAAGACTTGATAACACAAAAAATAATGTTATACTCCTGCCAAAAGATCATGATTCCGATATATATTATAAGCTAAGGTAAAATGTTCATATTATATTTTAAGCTTAATAATATTGCAGTCTAAATATTACAGTAATTTACTCGATCAGGGTCCTTCTGTTAGTGATGCTTACGCTACCGAAACACGTTTGACAACAAATATTTACGATTACTTGGAATTTTATAGAAACTTTGAGAATTTTCGTTTAAAGAAAATAGATGAACTTGAAGAGAATATGCCTCCTTCTCAGTTTGCTCCAACTGCTCCATCAAATGAAAGTAACAGCGAAGGTTATGGTTCAACTTGCACTGAATCAACTATTAAACTTGAGGATTTTGAGCGAAAATTTGAAGAAAAGCCTGAATATGAGAGCTTACAACATTACGAAGTACTTTTTTAAATATTTTTTTATGTAACCAAAAAATTTTTTTTAACTCAGTCAATTGTAAAGAAAAGCTATTTTCAGTAAGAATAAACAATCCACATATATTTTAAAGTAATTAATTCAGATATTATATATAAAATTAATTTATTATCACCATAGTTAACGTTACAGGTACAGGTTAATAATCCACTTCAAAATTTCTCTATTATCTCTGGCTTCTTTCCAATTCGGGGTAACAAGCTTATGTAGGTTCGTTTTACTTCCATCCATTTGTTCTAGACCATCCATTTGGTTTATCAAATACATGTTTTTTTTACTAATTGCGACTGATTTGTCGCAATCTAATTTGCTTGTCTGGCAATAAGGGGTTAAGCTTTAAATATTGAAGGTAAACATTTTTTATTTAAAGACACAAATGTTTAGTCTTCAGTAAATTTACTACGAATAAATAGATTTACATTTTTGCTTTAGAGATCCTCTCCTAAGAGATCGTCTTCTAAAGAAATCATCCTCTTACCTATCAAAAAAATTGATTTTTTGAACATTTCTTTAAAATATATCTATGTTTATGGCGGTTTATACAGCAGTTTCCAGTATTGTCAAATACCCATCAGATTTTTTCGAATTGTTTTTTACATTTAAGTATACGTAAATAATTCTTTGAGACTGTATGTACCAAAGTTTAAACACGTACCCTGCCAAATTTTAAGCTCAGAGTCAATGCTCTTAACCCAACTGACCCAAAGCCGTATTTGATTTGTTCGAACTTGGTTTTTTGTTAATTTGTTGGGAAAGTTCATTAACAAATTTTCTTGCTATATATTTTTTTTTATATTAAAACAAGATCATATATACTAGCTGAAGAATAATTCAATTAATTAATTAAAGTTATTTTTAGTTGTAAGATTTTAACACTATTCTTTTTCTATTCTTAATAATTCCATGGCAGCTAGAAATTAAGTTAATTAAAAATAATAAAATTTTGTTGTTGTAATTCACTACTGTTGAAATATCCCTCTATAAAAAAAACAATAAAAATAAGTACTTTCTAGTGAATTTGGTATTTGTTGGTATTTATAGGTCAAGTAAATCGAAAGGAAACGAGTCTGCTCTGAAAATATTCTGTAGTAAATTTTATGCTTTTATTTTATTTTACGGATTCCATTTATGGAATAATCTCCATATTAATTACCAATTTTCTATTATCTAGAATAGTATCTAGAATAATATCATATTTCGAAATGATATGATTGGATACATAATTTTCAAGTGAACATTAGTGCCATTATTAGTTCCTGTTCTGAAATAGTAAAATAAATGCACCCATTACAATCTTATATGTCATATTAATTCTTGATAAGTTTTGACTCTAACAGTTTATTTAAATGTTCTTAGAATTTTAATAGGACCTTTAAAAGCATTCGAGAGTAGAAAGTTATGGAATTATGGCTTCGTAGAAAGCTTTGTCATCATACGAAACTAGCTAAAAATTATTTCGTTCATATGCTTTTAATATCAGATGAATTAATATTATTCAGCTTTATATTGCAGTAATAACTTGATAAGCATTTATCTGATTAATTTGATTAAATAAATAACCATTGAAATTAATAAAATCATAATTATGTGCATTTGAGACTCAAATGACTAAAAATAGTTTTAGTAAAGACTTCAAGTGAAGTAGTTCAATTTAGATTCGTTAGAACGAGGCAGAGATTTCAAAAAAGTATGTTTTATTCAAAATCGTTCAATATAAATAATAACACTAAAAAGAAAAAATCTCAAATGTTATATTCAGCAAAAAGATATCGGTAATGTATAGTGCTTTACTTAATATTTGCCGATCTTGAAAGTATATTTTGTATTATAAATCCTAAACTATTTCATAGCTGGATGAAGTACATAGTCGTTCCGGCCTTAATTGGATTTATATTGTTATTAGTACTGATGAATGTAAATTTTAGTAATAGGAATGAAACTCTAAATGAAAAGGTAATGCCAACATCTACTGATAGTTCCTTTCGCGCATTTACCATCACAAGTGTATCTGTGGAAACTACTCTGCCGAAGTGAGTACATTTAAGGAGATAATTTAATAACCTCTTTAATGCATAAGAGTTCCATAATTTTTAGCATAATATCAATTATCAATTAAAATGGGCAAATGGTTGTTCTCTTCGACATCCTGGATTTGATAAGTGTGTTCTAACATGCGAGGATGATCTTGAACCTAAATTATATACTGACATTCAAAGCTTTTTGCCGTATTGCAATGAAGACTTCGATATTCTGTTCAATTTCTGCTTCTTTTATAATTCAGGAAAAATGACTAAAAATTACTTAGAGGGTGATTTTGTGATTAGAAACTTAACATTTGATGGTTGTACTTTCTATGAAATAGAAAACGGGGCATTTGATCATGCTTCTGTACATAATTTGGAAACGATCACCTTCAGTGGGAACGCATTAAGCCAGTTTAGTGAAGAAACATTTGTGGGATTAAATTCACTTAAATATCTGAAATTCCGTAACAATGAATATAAGAAGAAATCATTCCAAGGAACGAATTTTTTACTACCGATAGCTAGTACAGTAAATCAGGTCATAATTCAACAAATAACCACCACCAACGTTTATAATCCGACAAGTTGGTTAGGTGGTGTGTCGTTGGAGGCTCTGAAACGTCTTGATATGAGTGAAAATAATTTTGCTAACGAACTTAATAGTGGAACGTTTGAAAAATTGGTACAAATCAAGGAATTGATACTTTCAAATTGTAATATTTTATCAATACAGTTGGGCACATTCGATGTTGTTATAAACACATTGAGTTATCTAGATTTAAGTAACAATAAACTTACTGCACTATCTGGCGAGTTCTTCCAAACAGCTACTTTGAAAAAAGTACAAATTATTCTCCATAACAATGACTGGAACTGTACGTGTGAAAATGAGTACTTGATAGATTATGTAAAAGCTGCAGGTAATTTCGCAAATGAACCGAAATGTGCAACGCCAAACCAATGGAAAGATTTGAATTTGAAATCAGTTGAAGAAAAATGCAGAGAAGACACCACAACAATAACAACTACTAGTGTTACTACAGAGACAACTGAGATTGTTACTGAAAGTAGTACAAGCAGCCCTCTTACAGAGATAACCAATACAGGAACTGAAAGCACCACTTCAAGTAGTATAAGTACAGAAGCAACGCATATAACTGAAGGTAGTAGTCTGGGTACTGAAGAACCGACAACATCTCAAAAACCGATATATACAACTACAACCACACCAAAACCCACAACCAATTTTCCTACAACAACTGAGTCATCTAACAAAATAGAAGTGTCTTGCTATTTGTCACAAAAAGATAAATATTATTCCATGCTTGTAGAAGACTATGATGCACTTTTTAAAGTTGAAACAATAGCGCCAACAAAAGTTCAAGTAACTATCTTCCATTACAAGGTGTCACAAAATTTAGAAGTTTTCTACTTTCAAACTCAATCTGGGGAAAACGTTTTCTCATTCCCTTTAGATGAAATTGACGGGATTCGGACAAAATCCATCACTACACAAGTTGAAACTATTGATTATTTGGAAAATAATCAAAGCTACGTGTTCTGTTTGGTGTCAAACGGTAGAAAAGAAATTTCGCCTTTTAACTGCCGTGCACACCATTTGGCATTCACTCCTAAGATTCAGGAAGCATGGTTAAACAAGGATCAAATTTGGATTTTCGCTTTGGTCGTTGTAGTTATAATAATTGTCTGTTTTGCTGTAGGATTATTGGTTACATTTGCAGTACTACGCTGGCGACCTCTTCTATTACGAGGCAGTAAGCGGCTTGTGAAAAATAAAAACTGTCCACATCAAGCATTTTTGTTACCGAAAGATCTTGACGATGCTTCTGCCTATGAAACTATTAGGTAAGTTCTTATAATATGCTAATAATAAAATAAAACAACGTTTTCTTAATTGTTTTTAGAAAACTTGAAGAATCAAGTCCAAATGTAAACGACGTTAGTGACAATGATAACCAAGTGTATAAGTCTACAAATGATTACCTACAATTTTATAAGAATTTCAGAATGAAAAAGAAGATTACAGAAAATCTACCACCAAAACAAAGCGCGCCCCCTATGCCTAGAACTGAAGCTGGGGGTAATTTTTCTAGCTCGGTTTTGGACTTAAACGCACATGAGTACCAAAGTTTGGAAATATATGAAGAAATATATTAGAGAAATAAGGTGCATTATAGAATTCAATAAGTGTTGAATAATAATGATTTAGTATAAACTTCACATAAGTTTTTCATAAAGTTTTTTTTAAAGTGTGAATATAGAGGTTCATTAAATTAAAGATGACAACATTGTAGTTTAAAATATAAAGTTTAAGTACTACTAATGATGCTTCATAACACATGATAGTATCGAGCACACGTAGCTTCATCATATATATTGGACTGGAATAATCTATTATTTTAACTTAAAATCTGTTATAAGTTTAAAAGTAACTATAACGTCATAAAAAAACAATTACAAACATGGGTTTATTATTCTGAAATTGGATTTGGTAATTGATATTTTTAGCAATCTTTTTGGAACATCTTGGCGCACAATACATCTTTCAGGTCGGGCGGCATTCATAGCCTATTATTTAATATATTGGAATTACTTGAGGAACCAATAATTTCTTAAAATTTTTATTTAATAAAACTATGCTTCCAGGTATTCTTTGGCTTTTAAATGTAAAAGTGTTCAAGTTTAAAACCTCGTATCTCGAGAACCAAACTATGTCAACAGATAACATAATGAAAAAAATTGTTCAGAATAGAGAGATTTGCAGAAATTCGTTGCCATTTACACAACTTAGAAATTCATAATTATATATGGAAGATAGTTTATTTTTGGTTCGGAATAAGAATTTCTGTATTGAAGTTTTATTCTCAAGTGAAATCTTTCTTTATGTAAATAAAAAAGATTTCGATTTCTATATTTTTATATTACAGTTATTAGTTATACCTTCTGCTCTAAAAGTATCCGGATTTTGTTGTTGTTAACTACTCCTTAAGTAATAGACCTTTTTCAAAAATTTTTTTTTGTTATGTTAGTACACCCTTTCTTGACATATGGTACAAATTTGAGCGCCATCTGTCAATTAGTTTGTTTACAGCAGCTGTTAATGTGAAACTACCTCAAGTGTATTAAGCGATTTTTACTATGGAAAATTCTTGTTGAACGCGATTTTTTGACCAAACATGGCATCACTGTCATCGCTCAGGCACCATGTTCGCCAGATCTGGCGCTGTGCGAAGTTTTTCTGTTCCCGAAACTCAAATTGCCCCTTCGTGGTAAGCGTTTTGAGTCGATTGAATCGGTAAAAGAGAATTCGCTGAAGGAACTAAAAGCCATACCTGTACGGGCCTACGAAAAGTGTGTGGAAGATTGGGTTAAGCGTTGGCATATGTGTATCGGTTCAGAAGGAGCATATTTTGAAGGAGATAAAATAAATTTGGAATAAAATTTAAATTTGTGTGTTTTATTTACAAAATCCGAGTACTTTTTGAGCAGAAGGTAATATTTTAAAGCATATTGTATATTTATTAAATTTTTAGTGTTTTATAAAAACCTGTATTTAATATTATCTCGGGTTGCTGAATTATAAAATTTATATCATAAAATATGCAAAAAATCTGGGTAGATACACAAACGATTCCTAAGCTAATGATCAGTATTTTTTTAGCAGCAAAAATATGGAAAATCTTACAGTAAGCCTTTTTTAACATTAACATTAGTGCGAGCAAAAGCTATATATATAACTTGAGAGTCCTGTATATTCTTCAACTGTATATTCTTAATTAACACAGCACAACGAATCGATTTAATGAAATCCATTTGGCAGTATATTCACCTATATGTTGTTGTCAATTTATAAGCTAACTAATACAGTATAGTGCCGACAGAAAATCAATATATTCAAAAACCACAGTTATAGAAAATGTGCCATACGATATCCTATGACAATATGGTAAATAAGCTGCAAGTAACTATGTACGGTAAATATTTTTAGATAAAGATTTATTATAATTATAAAACCTTTTATAAATTTAGAAAATAGTAAAGTTTTATATTATTGAGAAAATTTGAGTTAACTAAATGAGCGCACAAAAATTCAGCCGCTACACAAGTTTGGTTATGTCGTCACTCTCTGAACAGTCTCTGGATAGAAATAGGTACTCGCTAATTAGGTAAACAGTGATATGAATGAACTTGCTACTATTAATTGGTGACTGCAAAAAGTCACTGATCGGGTTGGATGGAGAAGGCTACTGGATGCGACCACGGACGAATTATGTCTGCATTGGTCAACTAAGTTACTCCGGTTATTATTTTTCGCTATGTTTGCGACGTGTTTTTATTAAAAAAAGGGAGATTTAGATATTCATTCATTTCGATGACAAAGATGTTACCAAATAAAAGATTTTTATAAATTGATAGATATATGTGTTTACGTATATACAAAATAGCAGAATATAGATAACTGACTATACTCACGTTGACAAAAAAAAAAAAAACAAAATAAAAAGTAATTTATTTTACAGACCTATTGTGATAAAATATTTCATAAGTAGGATAAGTTTTTTTATAAAATGTTTTTTTTTTAGATTTTATGCAAAATTCAAAAATGTTTTAATAGAATCGAATTTTAACCAATTTTTTGTTTTAGTTAAAGTTAATTAAAAATTCCCTGATATGTCAGAAACCCTGACAATCATAGAGATCTTTACATTGAAACTATCGTTATGTACATAAAGGTTAGAATGTCGAAACAATTGAAGTGGTCATCCCACTATTATTTATCTCGGTTTAGAAGAATTAAATTGATGAATCGAAAATTTGCCGATCTTCTCTCCATCATACTTTTCACAAAACAGAGGGTTATACAGTAAAAGTTATGTAAGTTGCCCGGTTTTCCAAATGACTCGCACTAAGAGGATGGTGTGAAGATTTTTGCTGTTACTAACTCCATTAAATCACAATACAATTAATAATACATATAGTATCAATATGACGATATTGAACTTTGTATGGATAAAGATTTTTTGGGGTTTAGGTTGTTTTAGCGTACCGTATCTTGGTTAATACCAAAAAGGAATCAATCAATATGTAAAATTGACAATATTTTTATATTAGTGACATGTCAAGTAGGTTGAACTAGTAGTTTTGGATTATTAAGAACAGTGTTATTTATTTTATTGTAATTGGAGTACGGTGACGTTTTTATGAATTACTGATTTTAGAGAAACAATTATGAGTTACTTATAAGTATAAGTGCAATAAAAATTATTGTCAATTAAGAAAATACACTTAAACCAATATTTGGCTCATATAATTAAATGTTATAATTTATATAATCTTGAATCTTTCACTGTAAAATTTGGATTTCCTAGCGGTGTTTCAATCTCTGTCTTTCTGCAAGTTGTTGAGCCTACCAGTTGTCTCTATTTTCTTTATCAATTCAACTTTAGATGAAAGATACTAATTTTAATAAGTTGAACTTCTCGGTCTGCAAGTAAAAATATAGAGAGTTCATTAAGAGGAACCGTGTGAATACTGCAAGGCTTATTGCACTTTTCTTTGGTCGCAGATACGAATCCACGCAGATAAATTCCCATTCATTTCCCTTGATTGTAAAAACTTAGGACACAAAAAAAACAATCATTTTCCTTTTTTGCAATTTTCTCTGTATTTGACTAGCTTTGGTTACCAGAAGAAACTGATTTTTAAGGAAGTACTTTTTTAGCAGTATGTTTGACTAATAAATTACAAATTACTTATTTATAAAAGACATTTTTTCATATTTTAATATGAGAAATGAGAAAAATTTACTATAGAACAGTCTATGTTATATCTAAAAACACTGAAAAATTCGGGGCTTTAAAAATTCTTCATAACACAGAAGTTTTCGTTATTGAGGAGTTTGTCATGAAGGAGCCCGTCTCTACCTATTTATGCCAATAATTTCTTAAAAACGAAGTAGTTTTAATGTGTTCTCGAAATGGCACAACATTTTTTTCATAGTTTCAGCTATGCTATATATATATACATATATTCTCTTCTGCAAATATATTTTATAATCAATTTTCATTTTTCATACCTTTCATTGGGCTTTATTAATTCAACACGTAGTGCTTTCTACAGAATAGATAATTCAACATAATAAACTCGTTCAGTATTTTAATAATTCAACCTAGTGAAAGATAGATACATCGATTTTAAAAGTGTTGGGAACTATGTCATCACGTCACTACATCCTTTGATGATAATTGTGACAAACCCACTTTAGTTCCATTGATAAGTAGCAGTTATAAATGACATTATGTCCCTTGGAGAGGTGTCGTTCATTTCTGTTATAAGTGTATAGGCAGTTGATATGTACCGAAGTCTGAGTGTGGTAACACAGTGACACAGAATGTGTTCTGCTGTTTCCTCTTGTCCCTTGTAATACCTTCAACCTAATGAAAGTTTTATAGATTGTTAGGTTTGCTCGCAAAGCTTTCTTTTAATGTTCCTTCTGATCTCTAATTCCTAATTTTAATAACATATTTTTTACTCTGCTTATACTTTTTAGCGTTAGTTGATTAATACCAAAAACCTCTATTTCAAAGGTTGTTTATAAGTCATTCAGTAATTTTTGGTTATCTATAAATTTTGATTATGGGATATATTTTTAGTGTCATTCTATTATTTAAAAATATAAAATATGTGTTAATTACTATAGGTATGATAATCTCTCTCTCTTCTCTTATGTGTAATTTTTACTATATAGTATATTTGTTAATCGTATAAAAGACAACTTATATGTCACTTATAGGGCAAAAGGCAAATATGCGAAAATGTTAATGAATTCACTTGAAAGTAAGCAAAGTCCATTCAATTTCTAACCGCTTATAAACAACTACATTTTCTGTTATGGTAAAATATTATAGATTTGCATTGCGCAGGACTAAAGTGATAAGATCATACATAACAGTTAAATTATATGATAAGCTATTTTAGATTAGATAAATGCAATTTTATTGCATATAATAGGAATATCATTTTGATATCGCCGTAGTCGTTGCTGAATTTGGTTTGTGAAATGACACAAAGTAGTATAAAGCAGAACAAGGATAATGAAAGTGAAACTAAGAAGTATACTAACTAATTTAGTGTTTTATGGCAGGACAATAATAATGTATATAATTGAAAATTTATACACTATATTCTTAGCGCAACTACAAAGGCACCTAACCACTCTTTCATATCCGACACGTGCATACAGATTTGTGCCTGGGTTCTACTTACATTGGGTTTGTGTATTTTGGTGACAACTTTTTATCTGGCTATTGCTGAAAAACAAAGTGACGAGCACTACGATTATGATGACAAAGATAATGACACTCTATTTATAGAATTTAATAAAACTAACAGGTGATTTGCTACTGCTATAATTTTATTATTAATACTCCCACGACACGACGTTATACACAGAGTTTCAGAGTTAAGTGCTTTTCAGTGTTTTCGGAGATAATAAATCAATAACATCAATTATGACAATTAATTCATAGAATTAATTTCGATAATTTAGTGTTGAGGAAAATCCATTCGAAAGTAATAATACGCGGGTTGAAGAGTGCAAGTTTAGAACATAAATGACTGATATTAAGTATGTACTGAGGAAGTTGAAGTATTGATTTTAAATCGAAGTTAGAATTTTTTCAATGTGGATATTAATTAAATATATGAGAAATATTTAGATTGTAGTCTTCAGCATTATATGATATACAAAGATAATTTCTTTAATTCTGAATATGAGAAGATAAGTGGAAGATAATCCAAGATCTTGTTTCAAAAACACATGTGAGGTTTTTTGTATAAACAAAGAAAATTTAAAGTATGAATTTAATAAAATTGTGGATTATTAATTACTAGTATTCGGCCTGTAGTTAATACTTAACCTTTGTTGTCTTTCGGGTCTTCCGGTTACAGAGTGTTGGCGAAGTTTCTTGACTTATGACTTTCGTTTCTTTTTATTTATTATTTTGTTTTGACCACTCCATAACTTACAACACCGAAAAACTTGCATTGAGCTGTAGTATAATGAGAAATTATTCGGGTGCTATATGTGTAGTATTCGTTCCAGTACAAATATGGTCGCAAGAAGATCAAATCTTTAAATCCATCAATTGACACAGCAATATTAACCATAGTACAATTTTAAAATTGAACGGTCTATATGTTTATTTTAATATTTTTAAGAATTATATATACAACTAAATTAGAGTACGAATACAATTCAAGTTGCAAATAGTTGGCTACCTTCAATTTTCAGTATCACATGCATTAAATGTTACATATAAAAGAGGTAATAGCAACAAATACTGGTGGTTTTACACCATTTAAAAAGCAATATATAATAAGATTATATCAAATGCTGATGTCTCCAAGCCCTTTTGCTGCGATAAAGAGTAGTACAAAACCTTTTACACAGAGTTTTATTGCCTCTTCCGTAAGGTTACACTTTCCCAGGAGTCTATTCTTTATGTGTGCATTAGCGCAGAGCATTCTTACAGCACTTGTATGGCTGATTCTTCATTCTCTTCGTGGAATCTACAGTTTGCATCTGTATACCTATATGCCCAGTCTCTTAAGGTAGTATTTCAGTTTACAGTGTTCTATTCAGATACCTGTGATCCTGATATCTACAACTGTTAGGGGTATTAATAAATGATTTGAAGTGTTTTAATCCTGACAGATTATCCCAGTAATTCTTTTTGTTCTGATTCTCATTTATTTTTACTAGTGAAAGGTTCCGGCCCCACCATTTGTGTGGCTATTTCTTTCCTGGGTGGTTTATCTGCGTAACGTGTTTGTGTTACTTTTCGTTGAAATCAGATGGTAGTAGAAATAATAACAACACTGCTTTTACAAAATTCACTGACTAATCTCCTATTTTTATATATGCTTAAGTAAATAAATTCACACGAACAGAGTACGTAGCAATGTTATGTGCAATGATGTTTTCGCCTATGTGTTAGTGAAGACTTTAACCTATTAAAATATTTTATTTTTATGGTGTTAAAAAGATACCCAACTGATATCTCTTAATTTGTTTATGTAATAGATATTTAGTTATCCTTGTTTTATTTCCAAAAAATGAAATCAAAAACTTGACCAAAGAAAATATGAATTGAAAATTGTCGCTCATATCTACTTGGTAATATCAATCAGTTGTTTTTATATATCAATTTAGTGCTGTAATAAGATAAAATTTATTCAGACAACAACAAAATATTTGTTCACTTTGACAAAAATATTTTTAGTGATAAAGATATGCTATAAATTTTAACATTTGTATTTTGGAATATTTATATTATCTATGATTTTCATGTTTATATAAAGCATAAGATGGGCTTTATAGCCCGAAACCCTGAACTCTAAACAACGTTTAGATGCAGATAATTATAATCAGGACTTCGAACCGGAACCGAACCGATAACTGAAATAAACCGATATTTTAGTCGGAGCAAAAACCGGAATTGAACCGATATATTTTTTTACTGATTTTAATGGGAACGAAAACCGGAACAAAAAAAATTCAGTGCTTCGAACCAGAACCGAATCGAAAACCGGAAAAAATTGATATTCTTGTCGGAGTGAAAATTGGAACCGAATAGATATATTTTTTTTTGTTTTGAACTGGAATGAGAACCAAAACGAAAAAAATCTGGTTCGAAGCCCTGATTATAATAATGATGATGAAGTTGATAATGGTCGGTTAAAAAGGAATTTTAATCATGTTAATAATAATAATAGTGGGAAATGATCTTGATCATAATTAAATAATAATGATTGATTTGATAGTAATAAAGACATTAGAACATATTTATTCAAAGAGATCCTCTTCTTCTTTATAACAGCATGCAGTAGTGATTTAAGCAGTGTCTTGCGAAGTATATGTACACAGGTTCTTTAAATCGAACTAAAAATTTGATTATTCTTAAACGTTGAACTTTTTAAGGTGTATAAGAATAAAAAATCACGATAATAACTTTTTAATAAAAAGATACGATAATCTAAGTCTTTATATTTACAGTTTAGTTCTTATTATAAATTAAACAGAGTTTATAAATGTTTTTTTCATATAATTTAGAGTTTTTGATGATATGGTCTCTGGAGCAATAGATATCAGTTTCAATGGCTGTAAAGAACGACTTTGTAAAATTGCTTGTGTTAACAGCGATCACATTTTTAACAAACTCTTCAGTTTAATTTCGGTAAGCTGTAATATCGTTGATCAAGATACAGAAAATTAAATTCTAGTATTTTAGATCAGTAGTTGCAAAACTACAGATGTCTTACTTATTGAACGTCAACAATTTCCGGATGGCATTTTAAATAACTCTTGGTTAACTACAGAACATTCTGTTCACGAACTGGTGATCTCTTACAGCAATATAACCCATATCAAAAGCGATGCTTTCAATTCCATTATATTTTCCTCCACATTTTTACTTTCTCTATATGATTTAAATCTTGAAGAAGTTGACAGTGGAGCGCTACTTGGCCTATATTCATTGAAGTACTTATCAATTAATACAAAAATCAAAAACCTAAATCGCGCCTTCTTTCAACCCGTGCAGACCACTTTAACTCACTTGAGATTACATGCTGGTTTGGATATAGGTAGAAATGAAAACATTTTCGGTGTCAGCTACATATCGAAATTGGAATTTCTAGACTTGAGTTATAACGATTTTTCTGGACCTTTAACTAGTAAATTGTTTCTATCAACACCGAATCTAAAGTACTTGGTCATTACAAAGTCAAAAATCACTTCGATTGCTAGTAATGCGTTTGATGCTATAAAGAAAAAACTATTCATGATAAATCTCTCACACAATTTGTTGACTACAGTACGAAGTGATGTTTTTGCTCCGGTATTGAGAGTAAATAATCGAGTTTTTATTAGTCTTGCACAGAATGCATGGAACTGTAACTGCGATATAAGACCGCTTGCGAATGTTTTCACCAAGTACCGTAATCAGTTTGTTGAAACGCTATATTGCAAAGCACCGAACGAGTTTTATGGAACTGTTTTGAATGAACTAAATTTCACAGATTTCGATTGTGACGTCACTACTACAATAGCTACTGAGCCAACAGAGGTAACAACTGCGACTACAACTACAAAAAGATGGGTTTTCTCTACAAAACATTCGTACATTCCCACTGTCACTACAACTGAAACTCCTAATTGTACCGACATTAATACTACGCAAATAGAATTAGATAATGACAATTCAGAAGATTTAACAGTTTTTAAGATGCGTTGCTTAGATATAACAACTTCAACTATATTAAGTTTTAATGCACACTCAGTAGCTGTAATTGCACAGAATCACTCCATAGATATGGCGTCAACCGCTTCGGACACCATTGAGTCCACCTTTGGAGTTAAAAATTATATAAAGAATTTGATACGTACTATTACAACGACTACAACTACAACAACAGTTCCATCAAACATAGATCATGTAGTGCAAAAACGGACTATGGAATTCGAACCACCATATTATGAATTTGATTTGGAATTGTTGCCTAATCGTTCAGTTATAGTTACCATTGATAATTTCGATAGTACTGAGCCAGTAAACATAATTTGGTTTAGTGAATTAAAAGAAGATATGGACTTCACTTACTCTGACACAACTATAGATTATAATTGCATAAGTTATATTGCACCATACCTTTTAATTAATTCAATTGAGGAAAATACCACATATACTTTTTGCTTGATGCCATACAGTAATCACACCATTACACCATTCAATTGCTTGCCACTTTATGTACCAAAGATCATCAAATATGACGAAAACATGTGGATTTCAGAGGAAGACAAGCAGTTCACCATAGGAATGCTTTGCATGGTTTTTATGTTGTCCACATTTTTTGGTGCAATTGTAGCTTATTTTGGTATCAAAGCGTATCCGGATTTATTGGAAGGCTCAAAAAAGGTACTTGTCGTCAAGAAATCAGATCAAAAATGTTATGTTTCAACTATTTCGGAAACTAAATATCTTAAAAATGCGTCTACGAAGAACACAACAAATTCATTGGCTAAAAGTAATGGATTTAATGGATTATAGTGAGTATGAGCAATTTCCTACTTATTAAATTGGTTTTAAAATATGTTCATTTTAGTTTGGACACACCATCTCCAACTCAACCAGCATCTCCACCAATCAATATGAATTTGAAGCACTTAGAACGTTTGTCAAGTCAAAAATCGTCTTCAACATGCTTTGAAGATCCGTTTATTCCAATTAATTTGAGAGATACTGAATATGAATTGCCTAAAGATTATGAAAAAAGTCATTCCTGCAAGGAACGATGTGTACCAAATAATTATGCAACAAGTCCTTGTTCTCCACCACCGTTGCCAAAACGAAACTCCAGTCAGGCTGATAATTTGAATGTGATGATCAATCGTTTCGGAAACGCTAACTAAGTTATATATATTGAATAGTTCATGTAAAATAATATTTGTGTTAATAATTGTTTTTGAGTATGTTTCAATGGGTCAAGAAAAAACCGTTTTAGGATTCCAATTATAGTTAAAAGAATTAAAAAATCTAATCGACTAACGAAAGGGATTTAGAGTTTGTCATTTTTGTATTCTAAAAAAATATATCGGTTTTGGTTTTTGCTCTGGTATAAAACTTAGTTTTGTTTGATTTTCAATTCAATTTCCAATAAAGAACTTTTCATGGATTTGTGTTACAAATCAGTTCTTTTCCACGATTAAAATCATTTATTATTTTTATTATTTTTTTCTTTTTATTCATAAAATATGCTTTAATGGTTGAAAGAAAAAAAATTGTGTCCTTCTAATAATACTTAATAAGGTGAAAAATGTGATGGATTAAAAAACAGGGCTTTAAATCCATGAAAAATATTTTCATTTCCATTAAAAAATATATATATATCGTGGATTCCAGTTTTTGGTCCAGCAAAAAATAACGGTTTTTTCAGTTTTAGTTTTAACTCCAAGTGAATAATTTTTTTTTTGGTTTTTTGTTCAATATTAGTTTTTTGTCTTGATTGAAATCATTTTTTCTTCATCTTTCTTTTATTTTTACCGATTAGTTACCGATTATTACATCTTACAGTTTTAACAACTGACAACAAAGATTTATGCGCGCATATAACCTGGTACCGAATTATATGCTGCAGAACCGATCTGTTTTTTTCTGTTCGGTTCCGGATTTCGTTAGGCAAAAATACTGGTTGTTTTGGTTTTCAGTTTTAGGTTCAGTTCTGGTTCGAAGCCCTACTAACAATGATCAATAAATATATATATTCTATATAAAATAGGAATAAGTATAGTATGATATATCTTTATGCCAGTCAATAGTTAGGTACATATGATATGTCGGAATTATATACACTTTATTTGTATTTGTATTGAATTTTAAGTTTCACTGTACTTTTGAGTCCCCACAGAAAGTAAAACTGGAAGGGCGGCTATTAGACAATGAATAAATTGCGGTTTAATTATCAAATAAATTCAAAACCTCAAATAAAACACCTATTTACTTTATAAAATTCCTGTATTAATTGTAAAAAAGTTTTTTTATAATAAAAATATAACAGATATATTTTCTTTTGAGAACTACCATACATAAGTCTATTCATAGCAAAAATAGATAACATTTTTTTCAGGAACTATTATATCATTTTGCAAATTCTTATACTAATTAAAGCATTCGACCAAAAATATTTAAAATTTTTGGATAAATTATTTTTTTTCTATAACACATGTTCTGCTGTTAAAATCTAATTTGTTTAATCCCACACATGACATTTGTTCTATTGTACTTAAGTAATTCTGACGTATATAATCGCTCGATCGTTTAGTCTAACAAATTAACTTGTCAGCGAATAGGATTGCATGCTTTTAAGGGTAATTTATCATAGAACTAGAATTTTGGTATGCTAATGTTCAGTTTCAAAAATGTATATTTCATTTATTTTCAATGAATATAAGGAGTAATTAAATATGTTTTAAAATAGTACAAGAACAAGATAAATAAATTACGTACAGCCGATTGCGCTCAACAATTTCTAGCGGCTTTCCCATACAATGTAAGTGCTGGCTAAATTTAAATTTCCTCTGAGACAGACAAGGCAGACAAACCGACAGACATTCTTGGCAGGTATTTTCTGTATTTAAAACATATATTTATTTATTTTTAAATATTTTCGGATATTTTTTGTTCAATGCAGTTTAATTTATTATTATTTGTTCGTGTCTGTACGCGACTATAATAAACTTGATAAACGTATTCACGTGTCACTCGTGCAGGTTCTTACCCCAGAAAACGTTGCTAATTCAAACGTCCAATAACCTAAAGACCTAGTCACTACACTATATAAGCCCTTAAGCAGTGCAATAACATTTTTTTGTTATTTACTAGACATTTTTTCTACATTCCCTGCTATATACGAACTATATAACAAAATAAATTATATATATAAAACGAGACTGCCTTGCACTCTACTTATTTTATTTTTAGTCCATTTCTATTGTTTGAAAATATATATAATAGAATTATAATAGCATAAGGCAGAGATTTTTTCTTTTCTAGCTGATTTGAAAAGTTTTCTAGTATTTTACAATTGGTAATTGTTTTTCATACTCAATGTAATAATAAAATAATATTTTTGTTTGATTTTCATTTTTATTTAAATTATTTTCCTTCAAAGCAAAACTTATTTACTTCGTGGCATTTGATCAGATTAAAGGCGACATGAGATTTTGTGAGTAATTCATCAAAATTTAGTGGAACTCTTTTGAAATTAAACTATTATTATAAAGTCTTTTTAAATAATTTCATTTCTTAAAAAAATTCATTTTTTACTTTTCAAAACAACTGAACTTCAAAAGATCACTGATCATGTAGTTGGAGATTCTTGAAACAGCTGTATGGTCCGCCAAAAATTCAGTTTATTAATAAATAATAATATTTTGTTGTTAAATGTTTAAAAATCTCAGTTAAGTGGATAAGCGAATATAATATCCAGTCTTACTCTTTAACCATGATGGTTTAGTCTTACTCTATACCGATGTTAATTAATTTACCTAACTAACGTAGTGGGCGAACCGAACGCAGCAATTATGTCGATTATATATGATTATATATGATTATACTTCATATTTTGTTATCAAAATTACTTGTTTAATTATTATAACTAACAATAGTAATAAGATGATCTATTGTTATTGTTGAAATATTTTTGTATTATATATACAGCCAAACATCTCTATAACGAAATCGTTGGTGCCCGGAAAAAACTTCGTCATAGAGAGGTTAAACTAATTTTTTTTTGTTTGCCATTTTTTTTGGATTTGATTAAGAAATATATGTGTATATATTTTAAAAATGTATTTAATTCATGTTTGTTTATATAAAAATATATAACATTAAAAATATTAATCATATATTCGTTTGTATTAAGAAAAATTTATATTATTAATTACTATTTAATTTATAATTATTTTTAATTTAAATTTAAAAACAAATCTATAATTTTTGCTTGTTTGGACATTTTAACTTTTTTTCCTACAAGATAATAGACTCAAAAACATCAGAAATCAGGAATATTGGTAAGGGATTCCGCAAATGTACGTGCTAAATATAGCACTTTACGTATGTTTAAATATGACGCCAATTAAACAATGTCTTCATTTTGTTCATGATCTTGGTCTTCCTCAACTAAATCTATAATGTTAGATTAATCAATCTATTGTTTCTATCAAGATTTTTTTTTACCTTTGACATAGTAATAATTTTCAGTAATGCTTTTTAAAATATCTTCATCCGTTGTATGGACTATGATGACTGTATCATTATCAACATTTATAAAATCGTCTAAAGGTACACCGATTATATCAATGATGCATCTCGGCTATAGTTCTATTTAGCAAATGCAATCTATCTTGAAAACATTATCCTTCTCTATTATACACCGAATAGCATAGGTATATGAAAGCTCATACCGAGTATGATACAGCTGGCATAGAAAGTTGTTTTTTTTAAGTGAAAATAATTAATGTTGGCTAATAAGTAATTTTTATTGACATTTTTCTTAAACAATTAATATAAATAAAATATTAATTGAAAATATTAATTTTTAATAAAACGATAATGGAATGAAAAAAACTATATCGTGTAAGGGCTTTAAAAATTTAATTTCGCACTTAAGCTTAAGCTAACTTAATTATCTTTTTTTCGACAAAAATAAAAGTAGGAAAAATAGGAGTTTTCCACTGTGATCACCTGTTACACTAATACGTATATCTATAATATTTTTCCACATTTTTTTAGAATTATATTTCAGCTCTATTTCGTAGTTTTAAAATCCAAAATTGATTGCAGCTGATTGCAGGTTTGCAGCTAGATCGATTGGGTTGCCACTTTAACCGCTCTACCACACATCAATATGTAGTTATATATAATATATCTATATCATATATATCTTGTTGAATTTTGTATTTTTGTTCCTTCAAAAGGAATTTTGAGCTTTTCAAGAATGTGGTAGTGTTTTGCAATATAACTCTTCAGGAGATACCTGTGGTGTTTTAAAATTGTATAGAGTAAGGTAAAACTAGTCTAGCAAGTAGAATCTTGTTCAATAAACTTTATTGAACATTTGGCCATACCAACTAAACTACAGATTTTATATATATATTTTTTTTTTTATGGCTCACTTATAATAAAAACAAATCCTCAGAACTCATCAAAAGAGATCGCGTGAACACTGCAAGGCTTACTGCAGTTCTTATTGGTCATTGGTGTGCAGGAACTCACGCAGAGAAACTGCGCACTCCCCATAACCCTTACTGTAGAAGTTGTGGAAACCCGCAGGAGAAAGAAATAATAATACATTTTCTCTGGGAATGCCCAGCCTTAGCGTCCAGAAGATATAGGTTCTTAGAAAAATACATCTTTGATAGTCTATCAGACTGCTCAACGGTAAAGATGAAAATTCTATTAAATTACTTAAATTTGGCGGGATGGATTTAGTCTCTACTCTTCTATACTAGGGTTCTTGCGAGGAATGCGGTAGCAAAACGGTAATTAAGGTACATGGAAGTTATCCAATGGCCTGCCACTGCAACCAACCAACCATTATTAAACTTTTTGTTAATACCTTGCCAAATTTGAAACGCTAGTCACAGTTATTAGCTAAATGAATGAACATATTTCACTTGAATGAAAGTACTAACCACAGGTATACATAATTAAATTAATTATTAAAATTTATAGAAGGTGCAACTGGGCACTTTTATTCATTGTTAGGGGGCTGGCGGCTTAGTCCTTCCTTTCTCTTTGACTAATTTACATAATTCATTACAAGCTTCGCAGATTATTCGATGACTGATTTAAGATGTGCATACCGCCCCGTACGGTTAGTGACTGTTCTGAGATTAGATAGTGCTATGTAGGGCAGCCTGTCAGTTTTCGTGTATAGCTTAGGGGCTCTGTTCATTATTTATTTTTTGACCCGGTTTATTCAGAAGCATTTCATTTCGTCCATGACATTTTGAAGAGTCCTCGGAGAGCCTGACTTTGAGTAACTTGTAGCTTCTGGATAATACAGTTGGCAGCATTGCTATACGCGACCCACCCGTAGAGAAGTGCAAGTCTGATTATATGGTTTAGATCAAGTTTCTGTTTTTAACTCTAAGGTTATTATGTTCAAAAAGTGACCGTAAGCAAAGCAGTGTTATCGCACAACTACTTCTTTTGTCTTGTATGTGCTTGTGCCAAGTGAACCGCTTATCAAACGTGATTTCCAGATATTTGATACTGTCCTTCCAATTTATCGCAATGTCACCAACTCTCACATTCGGTGGATGCTGTCTGTGTTTACAAGTTATAAACAGGCCTTTGAAGTATTTATATATGACATTTTCGATATATATAATATATATATTTTATATACCTATATTTATTTTCTTGAACTTATTGCGTTACGGAAATGTTGAAATAACAGTCTTGTTATTTATTATTTTATTTTATATAATTTAAACTGATTTAAAAAAATTTAAATTGAAAAATTTGAAAAATTTAATATTTGAAAATAGTGACAAATAAAGATATTAATTAAATATAAAAAAATTGTTTTATTGATGTTCTAGATAGAATTTTTTTTTGGTTCTATTCGAAACAAATCAGGCAAAAAAGAAACAAAAAACTTTCACTTCTATAAATGTGTCCAGAAACCAACTGAAGTGCATTCAGACGTTCATCACATAATCACTTTACCGAAAATCGACTTATAGTCTTGACTTATAGTCAAGTAAGGTTACTGAGGAACAATAATTTGCATAGTAAAAAAAGCTGATACCGGTTTTACAATGAATTGTTTTGTTGTGTCTTCCTTTACTATAATTTCTTTTAACGCCCATGTCTAAATACCTCATAAATTTGTAGTCCAGTAATATATCAATATTCCTGGTCTAATTAAGGTTTAAGTATTATTTTCACTAAAAAATTTTTCTGTTGAATTATAATCAAAGATTGATTCACACTAAGTTCACGTCATATAAAAAACTGTTTAAATTTAATTTCTCTATTGTTAAATTATTGTCTATAATACGAGTACTGCTCACATATTTACATAAGACTAGACAGAATTATTTTGTATAAATTATTTTCTTTCTGCCGAAGTACTTCCGCTCAATTTAAACTTAGCTCCTCCTGCTTTCTTGGCTTTCACCAATTCTTTGATAGTGCTAGATCGTTATCTTCATTCTGGTATATCTTATTTTTTAGTCTATTATAAATATAATAGAATTGACAAACACAGAGGATTTTTTGGTTTTATATAAAATAGTCCTTTCTAACTCAGTAAAGCGATTTGCACAGATTAAAAGTATGTTAAATGAATGTTTTATATTATCGTTAATGAGGATAAGAGTGATAAGAGTATGATAAGAATGATAAGAATGACACTCTTATCTGCTAAAAATTAGGAATGATTCATATGTTATTGCCTTTTTTTTGCAGTAGGTGGGAAGCATAGAAAGCTACAGTGCGAGACTTGATCACACTAAATCTCAGGAGTAAATGGAAAAGATTTCTACAACAATGTAAAAACTTAATTTCCAGTAATTGGAAGTGAGAGATATAAATAAGAGGCTTAATACCTAGTGGACTCTGTTTGTATAAACCAGAAAGCACGAGTGTAGATGGAGAGTAGGTGGCTGGAGCAGGGTTATTAAGCGACCGCGGGTTTGAACTGTGACGGGGGGATTACGATTGGAGAGTAGGATGATGTATGTAATTGCTAAAAGATAGCCTTATTATATTTATTTTAAAAAATTACTGTTTACTTTTGAATTTATATTATGCATGGGTAGGACTATCTAGACTATCTATAGACTTGAATTTTCAGCAAAAATTCAGTCGCGTTCTAAAGACAGTACTAAGGTCTATTCGAAAAAATCCGTTAAAAATGTTTTTATGTTAAGGTTATACATTGGCTTAAGTGTGTCGTTTCGGAAGATGCCCGATTTGATATACGTGTTCATTATAAGTGTACCATCACTTTTGCTGGTACAGTCCGATATGTTACTTAAAAATGGCTTTATTAAAGTTTTGTATATTAAGCATTTTTTATAAATATTTTACTTTCGATTTTGATTTTCCAAATTAAAATTTGATTGTAGCTTTTAAGTAGTTGGCCAAATACTTCACTTGACATCAACAGTTCCTGAGCTATATATTTGATCATTATGGCTTAATATGATTCAATCATATTAAAACTCTAATTTGAGTGAATTGAATTTTTATCTGGAAGGTTTCTTACTTCAAGGTGTAATGAAAATACTTCAAGGTGCAAACTTTATGAAAATATGGATTATCAGTTGGAACTGAATTTATCAGCTGTCGCGAAGAAGGACTACACATGACGAAAATATACTTTTTGCAAATAAATTTATTTGACAACTTTTAGCAACAGGTAATTACTAAGAGTAATGAAAAAAAATAATATTTTTGAAATGTATGATATATATCTTATTTTATATTATAGTTGCCACTTTGTACTGCTTAAGTCTTTTATTGTTGCTGATATGGCTTTTGTCTTTATTCAGATTGTCGCTTCTGTCATTTCCATTGGCAAAGGCTGTCAAATTTTTGACAACATCCAACAGTGGGAAGTGTCTCATTATTTTGAAGATCAAAACGTAATCGAGTATGTGTAGATATGTCTTTTTTTGTTAAATTCTTAATGATGATATGACACAAGTAAATTTATATATTATTTTGAATACTTCAGACTTTGGGATGCTAAGAAATAATTTTCTTGATGCTCTCGTTATTTACTTAACTATCTGTCTATTTGCTGGGGAAAACTTTTGTTTTTGTTTTGATTTTATAAAAATTTTTTGTTTTAATATTTGGCTGATAGCTCATTGCATAAAATACGATCGAACTGGTACAAATTTTCGGTACGGATCTTTGGGAACATTGAGTGATCTTTCTTTTCAGCTTCATTTATATTTGAAATGTTCGCTTCTCCTCTCTTACATATATATAGATATATATATATATTTATATGTGCGTATATTATATATTTATATATTAATTGAATATTTTTCAAAAATATGAAAAATAATAGCTTTTAGCTCTATGTGCTCCTGATTGTTTCTTCCCATGTTGTTCTTGTTTTTATTGCTGTTGTAGCTTGTGTTGATTTTTGGTATAGTATGTCTTGTTGACTTAATTTTAATGGGGTTTTATAGTAGATTTCCAAAGAAAACAAAATCTCAGCGTCAAGTACTTCTGTTCGGTGGCGACGTTGAAGCGCCGTCATACCGTATTTCTCAACGTGGACAAGTAAATTCGGCCTCCATCATCCAGTTCGGTTTTGTCACTTAATCGGAACGGAAAATTTTCACTTTATTAGCATTTGTGCGTACAATTTGATAGTTTCTATCAAATTCAATCAAATCTTCTCAGTGAAAAATTTATTCGACTTCATAATTTTGAGGAGCAGATAGTTCTGATCAAATAATATTCCCAAAATGAGTTCGGTTATGGTAAATAATATAGTAAATTATTATATATAAATATTAGAAACTGGGATATAGTCGAAAAATGCTCATAATATAAAATCAGTTAATCTGTGGAGTGTGAAACTAATATATTAATATAAGTTTATTTGTGGAGAATATATACATATATAAAAAGAAGTAAAACTTTTATCAAAATAAGCAAAGTTTTATGTCAAATTAAAAATTAAATGGAATAGAAGCCTTTTTCAACTTGGATACAAAATTTTCCTAGACTGATTCGCTTTAAGAATTTTAAATAAAATATATTCGAAGTTATATTTTAATTTATTTAATTAAATTAAACAAAAACTGCATCAACTTAGGAAGTCATTCACTATAATTAAGAATACCAATTTTATTTATTCAATTATTAAGCTACCCTTGAAACCCTGAAAATAAATTTTTTTCCTAATAACCAAAAGTAATGTGATTTATAAACATTATAAAGGTAAGATAATAAAGAGTGTGGGAAAATTTTGTACTCAAAATAGAAAGGAACATCTTTAGAATTTTATTTTTTGACATTATATCCTTTTAAATCCACACATATTTCCAACAATACCGCAAATTCATTAATCTAGTTACTTATGGCTGCTTTATCTATTCCTTCGACCAAAACTTCCCCTTTTTGAAATAAAAAACGATCATTAAAATTTAGATCTAATGAATAAACTATATAATCAATGAATTAAATATGTAATCCGCAAATATTAACTATTTGAACTGCCGCAGGGTGAGTGAGTGCTTTGTTTTGGTAAAAGAAATCTTTTTGCTTTCTCGTTAAAGATGTGTTTCTGTTATTAAATTATCCAGTAACGCTACGTCACCTGATTCAGTAATTGCGTGAGCCCTTTATATATACTTAGTCAAAAACACTGTTTGTTATTTTAAGAAACACTAGTGCGATCGTCCAGTCTACGTCTTCGTTGGAGGTCTTCCACTTTTTTCAATCCATATCTTAGATCTATGTTGCATCAGTAATAATAAATCTGCTTAAAAACTGTGGATTGCTAAGCTAACACCGATTTAATTCAGTCTCAAAAATTTTAAAATGACCTTTTCAAACTAAAATATTCATATAATACTGATTGGCGAAATGTTGATAATCAAAATGCACCCCGCTTTACATAGCAATCTGATTTTAATTCAACGATTATCAAAGTTATGAAACATTTTTCGATGTCTAAGTGTTTAGCAGTAACTCTTGATCGTCCAGAACGATATTTATAAACTATGACTTAGCTAATATAACTGCATTTAAATTTAGCTAATATTCTTTTTACTATTATATGTAGTAAGTTCTTACTTCACAAAATTTTGTTTTTTAGAAAAAGGGTTAGGCGACTTAAGTGTTACCAACTACTCAAAGGTATATCTGTCAAACTGATATGGTTAACTACGACAAATTCGCATGAATGATAGGTGTTTATATTATTCATAAGCTACCACAAGCATTGGCGTCGCGTTTAAGTTTTATCAAACAAAATTTATTCGAAATAGAATTCAAACTTATTAGTGTGATTGCGTTGAATTTGGCTGGATATCGTTTAATTCGAAAAGTTCCAAAAAGCAGAAGATCTGTGTTGCACACTAAAGTAAAAAAAGTTCAACTCGAAAGAGAAAAGGAGTATCGTTCGTCTCGCTTGCACGACCGTTACGAATTTCCAAATATTGTGTTCGCTGATGAAAAATATATCCCCGTTGAGCAAGCAGTTCATAAACTCTCAAAATGATAGTGTTTTTTTAATTGAATGCACTGTCATTCACTGCCATTTGAGACTAGGAATGGCCACTCGAAGTAATTTTTCAACTCAAGAAATGGTATGGGCAGCTCTCTAATCGTACTGCCGATGAACGCTCTCCAAACGTTTTCATCGAGCCTGGTGTCAAAGTCAATGCGACTTATTATCATGAAAATCTTTTGGAAGTTGCTTTAGAGCCGTGGGCATGGAAACATTTCAGTCGTAGACCATGTACGTACCAAGACTCGGCACCGGTTTCGGTCTAATAAAGCTTGTGTGCACCAATAATGGTTAAAAATTCATGTTCCACACTCCATTTCGTTTACACAATGGATTTCAATTTCTATCCACAAAGGAATAATGTTTTTTATTAAATATTAATGCACACTACTATCATATTCTTTGAACATGTCTGGGTTTATAATATTTAGTTTGATTTTCCTGTAAAAAATTTAAGGGCCGATTTAACAATAAATTATCATTCACAGTTCTACAATTGAATTTTAAGTGGCATTATTTCTAATGTCAATATTACAATGTTACTAAACTAAACGACCCACCTCAATATTTTTCACTATTTTATCGTGGCATCAATGCCACTTTGAGAAGAGACACGAATACTTCTTTCTTGAAAGGAAAAATCACAAATCTTGGTTTTAACATATGTGGCGAAGAAACATGTGTTCTATTGCAAAAGCAATATCCTGCGTGGCAGAGTGGGCGTTACAATGGCCTATACAGCATTTAAAGCCTTGGAAATTGCCGGAAATTGTCAGGGCCAATTTAAAGAAGTATGATTAATATTAATGACAAATTGCGCAAACAAAATCTCTGTATCGGTCAATGTTCTATGTGATGTAATATAATTCAGCTCATGTATCGCACCAATGTCGGTCTTAGCTGTACTGGTCGACGGCTTACTTGTCGATATCATTATACAGTTATTGCTCTCCCCTTATCAAATGTACCCATTCAAGTACACTTTCTTTTATTAAAAATACTGTTAGTTAAGTTCAATATATTGCCATTGGGAAGTCCACACGGCCAAACAATTCTGTACCTGTTTAAAAATAATTGTAAATTGCAGTAAATGTTAGGTTTCCAAGTCTGTCAATCATAAATTGTTGTTGAAACGTAGAGATCTGTGTGCACTGATATCTCTTTCATATCACATATTGTTTTTTAATCATAAAAAAATATGATGTTACTATATAAAAAACTCGAGTTTAGTTTCATGCAATATTACCGATTACTTACAATATATATATTATTCTTCAGTTTATTCTTCAATTCATATTTCGTACTAATTTCCTATCCACCTTATTTATTAGAGTTGGCCCTCAGATCTTACAAGGATTTTCAGGAAAATATATTTTACTCTAAGAATGTAGTCATATCTGAAACAAATATTTACTTTGAAAATAATGATAAATCATATTATAATTCCGACGTTATAGAAGCATTAGAATTGATTGTATTGTTATTGAAGAACTTTATATCGAAACAAAAAATCGATTTTGAAAAAAGTTTATTTTGAATTGCTAGTCTTGAAACTAATTTCATTTTCTTTTTTATGATTCACTCTGTTTGGTACTTAGGGTTTTTACAGGGCTTTTGAATCTATTTCAGTTCGGATCTGTGTATTATATACATCATTCACTGTGTATCATATGGAGACATTTTCAGCATTGAATATTTTTATTCCAGTCATTATTTAACTCGAATCTTCTGGTAAGCGGTTCCATTGAAAGGTTACTCTAGCCATATAATTACTTCCTTTATATAAAATATCTTTAATCAATTTGCATTTCATATGCCTTGGACGTTAAAAACATATCTCACGGTATATACGCTCTGCTTAATACGTCTTAAAGATACCTCCGAGGCAGCTTTTAAGAAAAACGCGTTTTCACTTCTAGCTCAATATTGTGCGTTTCAACGTTCCTTAGTACATGAACTATAAAACATAGTCAAATAAATTTTAAGAAAATTAAGCTTCGCTTTAACGCTAAAGTTAATGCGTTTCCATATATTATTTATAATATTGAACGCAGAGTTTACTTTGTTTATGGGAATGAAGTCTTGTTGAGAATTAAGTTAGTATTTTTTATTGAAACAAGTTAAAAAGCAAACAATTCAATTCTAATTTAATTCCAGAATTCATACTTTCCCAAGCAAAGAAGAAATGTATTTATAAGAGATATCTATATAAAATAATTACGATATATATATATATATATATATATATATATATTTATCCTTTAAATTCTAGGAGGAGCATAGGGCCGTAACAAATAACTTCCACTCGGTACGATTGGTGGCCAATAGCTTCAACTTTCCCAGCCTTTCCGCATGTGTGACATTTCCGTGTTGGTTTGTGTTCTCCAGTTAAGAGCAGGTCTGCCCCTTCTTCTGTTACGAGATACCTTACTTTTGATAGTATTACACGTTTACTTTTCCTATTAAAAGAAATATTGGATGGAACTGACGTAGTCTTCCCCTTCAAGTCTTTATCATATATCTGGATAAATGAATTTGTCGATTCACAATATCCACTAGACAGTAATAATATTATAATCCTTAAATCGGTTAAGGAAGCATGCAATATCTAATAGCCAATAATTGTAATTATAATTTTTAAATCGGTTAAGCATGCATTATTGTTTCAGGGTATTAGGTCTTTTAGACGGCTGATCACTGATTACTAATATAATTGAGCGATTTATTAGAACATTCTCTTGGGTGTGAACAAATAATGTTTTGTACTTATTAAATTCAAGCAATATGTTGTTGAGACATGTAACATCATCGAGGTCCAGAATAAATATTATTCGGAATGTACTGAATGATGTCTTATATTTAAACTAATTACTTTACAGATCATATATAGTTTGAATGTAGTGCGACAAATCAATTTGAGATTGTTCTTGAATAAAAAAATTTGCAATTGAAGACCCTTAAGTTGTTGGTTTTAATATATCAAGAAATTGTGATTATTACTGTTTATGATAGTGTAAATATATAAATATATGATTATATAAAACGATTTGTTGATTTAACAAGTGAATTCGTAAGAAAGCGGCAATAATTTGTGACAGAACCGCTCGAAGGTCTGTTGTCGAAAGTACTTTACACTTATTTGCCAATAAATTTGATACATAAACATGGCAATTGCAAACTACAGCAAACATTGAAATCAACTATAAAACTTAAGATAATTTTAAATTTTCTTTTAAAAATTTCATGTATTAATATTATTTTTTTACAAATATTTCGAGTGCAGAAGCCTCAAGAGTGTTTCTACTCACCAACAATTGTTTTCGTTGCTTTCATACTTACAAGAAAAAGTTGTGCCCCGTCAAACGTCACCACATGCCATGGGAGGTGAAAATGGAAGACACTTTTAAAAATATTAAAACATTTAAATAGACATCTTCAACGACTAAGAATACAAAAAAATGTTTTTTCATGAAAGCAACTAAAATCTCTATCACTGCTGATCTGTGCAACATATGCAGCAAACGATGCGTTGCAGTATCTTTGCCAAGAAGTCAGCGAAAGGCAACCAAGTGCCGCTGATGGAGCCATGAGTTATTGTTTTGCTTTCACCTATTTGCTCTTATTTGTTGCTGAATATACGAGGGAAGAGCAATAAACTTTATAGTTTCAAATTAGATATATATAGTATAAACTGAATAATACTGTTAATGAAATACTTACTTATATCGTACATATTATTTTCTAAGGTATATTATAGGTGTATGCATTTATTAAGAGAAAATAATAAAATCAAAGGAACAAAATTTAGATATCTAAATAATAATGAAAATTCTATTTGCCACACTAATTACAACAATTTTTTTAATAATTAAATAATGTTTTTTTGGGTTGTTGGGTATTACTATACTACGCTTCTTATTGAAGTCCTTCTGGTCTATGTATAAACAGTACTAATCCTTGGTATCACAACTGGCTATTATTTGAGCTTAAGTGGGCTTTAGTGCACAAGGTCACCACTCCAACTTAACCTATTTTAAACATCTTTTTGGTGTATTATTTTCATTATAAATAATAAGATTCTTTAGAAAAAATGTAGAAATTGGCTTTTATTCCATTTTAAATAATCTCTTATATTATGGTTTTCTTCAATATAAAAGCAATTAGTTTTCCAGATCAAGAACAACGTCTTTTCTTGTGCTAGAGAGGATTCCTTCTAAAGAAAAATTCTTTATATAATCTTGATATGAATTATTATCTGTGAATTTAATCATCTGAAACAATAATGAAATTATGTTGATATTATGCATGTTCACACATGGGTTAATGGGTTATACAGATCTATTGAAATGAAATCACTTTATTAGAATTTAATGTTATATTTAAATAAAAATTGTGATATCCTGTATTAGATTTATATTTTACACATACTCAAAATTATTTTAGTTTAGATCTTTCTATGCCTTCAAGCTTTAGATTTCGATTTTGAGATTACTTGCAGTGTTCTTCTTCTTATATTTAAGAACGTATTCAGATTTTATTTGTTTTCATTTTTCTTTGTTGTAATTAATACCTTACAAAACTAGGAACTTACTCTAACGCAACTTGTCGGTGTTGTGGGAAGGAGTATGTGATCAAAAAACGCGTGCTCGAAGTTTGACGGCATTGATGCATATATAAGAGTAATACTTAGCTGCGAAATTTATTCAAAGAAATAAGATATTGTGAAGTAGGTTCAACAGAAAAATTGGACGAAAAAATCTTACATGCCGAAATACTATGAATCCATAAAGACCGCACAACAGTTTACTAGGTTGCAGTGCAAGATTCCCCAACGCAATAATTATAATAATATTAATTGTCATTTCTAATATATCATGAGGTGTTTGTTATCCCATGGTAGTACTTTTTGTTCGCATTATTTCTATATTTGATTTTGAATGTAATTCCCAATAGTTTTATATCGAGAACTATAGAAAGATCTATATCGAGAACTATAGAAAGATCTATATCGATTCATAGTCAGTTTCTAAATAAAAGTGTCCAGGAAACAAATAAAAATTAACGCATTAAGTCTCTAGTGATTTCTGTTTCCTATTAAGATTTATTTTAATACTTTTTGAAATGAAATCCATTAAATTTTTTTATATGTTAGTGGTAGTTTTCTTATACTAATCATATTTTGTTGTTAAATATTAACAAATTAATACGATGACCGAGATGATAGTCGAGTAGAGAAAAGAAATTGCTACTTGCACGATACTCTAAATAATTGTCAAGCTAAAGAGTTGATGCGTACGTTCAAGTAGGGTGGCCCTATTTAATAAAACGGAATTGAAGTTTTTGACAAACTATCTTATGGATCGTCATAGCCTGCGTTATCTTCTTAACAAGGTAGATCTCTCTAAAGAGACAGAATTTCAAATTTGTTTGTAGGCAGATGAAACCCCTAATCATATATTCTATGATTGTTTATTTTAGACATAGGCCAACAGAAAACTGCTACGTCTGAGTTTTATGCCCATTTTTAAAGGGAGGATATTCTTTACAGGTGGAATTTTAACTTTTATTCGAAAGGAGGAGTGTCTTTTGGTTAGTAATGGTCGGTGTTATTATTTATATATTTTTATTACAATTATTGACGTGAAATCGTCCACGAGCCAGAAGAGTTCTATTATTCCAATTTAACTATTGATTACACAAAGCCCTTTAAAGCTTTGTGAATAAAGTCCAGAACTAAATTTAGAGAAAAGCTCTTAATCTATTCTGGTGATAGGAATATGATTCTTCTGTGCGTTGTTAAATCTGGACAGTCACAAAGAATATGCATAGTAGTTTCCTTATCTTCGAGGCATAATCTGCATTTCGCATTAGCAGATAATCGCAGTTTATGAAGGTGATATCATGGTCGGTAAGTAACACAAAGATTAAACATGGTTGCTGTGTTCCATTATCTGGAAGTCAGAACCCCGTTTATTTACAATTGATTGAATTGTACCTTCTTAATCTTTTATATTTGTTATTAAGCGAAACATCAAATAATAACACACTTAGGACCAATTTTTAAATTGCTACACATGTTATTTTGTTGTAGATTGGTGAACTTATATATATATTATAATTATACGATGTTATATGTTAGATAAGACATATATGTTAATATTTAATACTAAAACAAAAATTTTATAAAATTATTTGCTAAGTGAAAATAACGAAATGATATAATCCATAATTTTCTCACTCTCTCTATCTATTCTATATATAAGTATTACATTCGTAATGAAATCGTTGACAAAAGACATTTTTAAGGAAAAAAAATATTGATAAGAAGAAAAATTGCTAATAACGAAATAATATAATTAATTATTTTCTCACGTTTAAGCCTTTTCTACATATAAGTGTTATAGTCTTAATGAAATCTTTGACGAAAGACATTATTAAAGAAAAAAGATATATTTTGATTTTAATATTAAAAAAATTATTTGCCTTTATATTATTAATTATTTTTAATTAAATTGTTAAATATAAAATAATGTTCATACACATTATGCAACCCCGTTCAATTGTTGTAGTTCTTCTCCTATTAAAAGCTATGACAAGTGTACCTAATCACCAACAATATTTTCGCACATAGATGTGATGTACTTTTGCTTTTGGGAATCTATGAGCTCATAAAACTCATACATTCGTTGGTATTAATAGCAATTTATATCCCTCGTACCTGCATTATTTCAGTCTCATACAAATGTAATTGTCTATCCAATGACTTTCGTACATACGTTTTGCAACTGAGATCATAATTTTGTCGCGTACCAAGCCAAAATATTTTCTGCATTCCCTCGATGGGATGGATAAAGGAGAGGAGGTGGCGAGGTGTAACCACGTACTTGGTCTTCTGCATTTTGTTCGTATCTAACGAATTTATTAATATCATCTTTGAGAATGTCTTTCGTGGACTTCTGTGCCTTCACATAATTCGTCTAAGCCTAAACGGTTAGCGAGAATTTAGTTTTTCTTTAACATTTCCCAACGCAACATTTTTGGACTAACAAGAGACCGAGTTCGAGAACGAACACGCGTGGTCATCCTTTGCGTGTGCAGTCCTTATAGACCTATTATACCAACGTGTCTTCGAGTGTTCATTTCAAATTAATTTCTGCATTATAAATTTTTTTAATAATATTATTTATTAATTTAAATCGCAATCATGAGTGTAAGTGCAACATTAAAATAATTTTACAAATAATTTATTAATTGATATTGCCATAAGTAAAAGTATCCTGAGATTATTTTTTTACATTTCATGTTAATTTTTTTAAAATTTATATACTGTCGTGCCAAAATGGTCAAAACATTAATAAAATTTATATTTTTTTAATTAAACGGTAAAAAATTATATACTCAAAATATTGTGAGTGATATATGGAAATGTCACATGTCTGCGTTTTTTATGTCACGAACGTTAATCTTGCGTGTCGTTTGAGTGCCTTGGACCACACATTACGTCCATTTTCCACGGTGCATGCGACTTTCTATATTCTTGATCAGATTGCGCCTTTTTTTGTAGATAAATAATGTAGTATATTTGCGGAATCTGAAGTACTTGTGTGGCGTATTATATAAATAAAAGTAATACGGAGCCTTGAATAATAATAATTAAAATTAATGTGAAATAATTAATAATGAAATAATTTATGACAAAACAGAGAGCAAAATATGGACACATAGAGCAACTAAGTTATAAATCCATAAGACTTGGGTTTATATAAAACTAAAACTTGGCTTCAAATTATTATTGTGGCTTTAATATGGTAGTGTTAATATGGTAGCAGTGAAACCAAATTATATTATTAATAATCAAACTAATAACAATTGTTCTTAGTTTTGCTAGAAACATTTTTTTCTTCTTCCCTTTATTAATATAACTGCCAAGATTTGGTATCTAGTATCTACCATAGTATAATTTTTACATAGTGCAAATCACAATAATAATCCAAATCAATATTAAGAATTACATGTATAAACTATTAACAAAAAATAATTAAAACGTGTTTAAATTAAATAATATAAGATATTTAAACATAAAAACTAGATGAGTCAATGAAAAGTTTACGATTGTACTGTGTACATGTTAGATAGGTAGTTATGGATTATTATATTGATAGTTCTGATAAAAAAAATGTTTCAATGTCTATTATATGTGGCTTCGTGCTAAAAATAACAAAATTATTATTGATTTATTTGTTAAAACTCATTTAGTTAGTACACATATTACTTACATACTTATTTGGCCTTAACCACCCCTTACCGAGTTACGGCCCGACGCAGCATGGCTCTCCAGGCGCCTCTGCTGCATGTGAGCCTTCTTCAGTCTCGTACGTTAGTTCAGTTAGTACTCCCTCAATTTGATCACTTCACTCCTGTCGCCAGTGCATGACGTAGGGACAGTACACATATTTATATACCTATAATAGAAACGTCATATTAGAATTAGTTTTAAAAAGCGGTTAGAAATATCTTTTAGAACAAAGTATCGTCTATAATCGCAATATGTTGCGTCAGTGAAAGCCGAAAATCCTGTTCAGTTTAAATTTTAATAATAAATTTCTAATTTAAATCAATCAACACATAATAATTTTAATACATATAGAATACAAAATTCGATATTATATTAGTTCAATAACTTTTATACTTTCTCTTTGGCTAGGGTATATACTCAGCGGGTATATGAGTACCAGAATTTGTACACAAGAACTTGTTTTATCTTCTATTGAGTAAAATGGGTTTTACAAAAATAGATAGATAGACATTATGTCATTTTAAATGTTAGACACGGAGTTCAAATTTTATTAAAAATTATTATTTATTCAACTAAAAAGTGCAATGACTTACAACTCTGAAGTATTTTTTATTTAAAAAATTGCTTTATTCTGATATATTAACACAAGAACGGATCAAGTAAAAAATTGTATATTCAACATTATAATATCTTCCTATTATTCTATTATCATGTCAAAATTGAAGCTTACGCTCTTCTACAAACTACTACTCAATGCTCAAATATATAGTGTCTGACATCACTGCGTCATAGGAAGCTGCACATATATTTACATATTTATGTAGGCTATATATATAAATTAGTAATTAAATAAAAAACTAATTGTTTATTAGTATATACTAGTTATATGGTGCTGTACTAGTTATATATGTATATAACAAGGTGGCATGTGAGAGAAGACGTGTGACAAATGGTTGCAGTTGTTCAGTTGTGTTAAAGTATTGGATTATATTCTAAAATATTTTTTAATTAAATATTTGTTAGTAAAATAAAAGTACATTTTTATATATACTAATTGTAATAATTACGTATTTACGTAATATTAAAATACGTAAACAAAAAAAAAATTCTATTAAATTATGGATCCCATGTCAAACTGTGGAACTGTGGTCTTTTGAGATTCAAAATAAGTTAAGCCAATTTTTATCACATTAGCCTAAAGTGAATCGTATTTTATAGAAGGTATTTTACATTGATCGAAATCGTTTTTGATTGCCGGAGGGAAGGTCTAAACTATGTGATAGATATATACTCTACTAGATAGTTTTTAAACTATCTCGTCGGTCATAGCTTTCTCTTTAAATGAATCATTTGTTGTCATTTGTTGTCTGTGCAGTTCTCTCATTATTCATTCACTTTATCTTGTCACCTTTTTGATGAGTTCTAAGATCCCACCAAATACACAGCATTATCTTAACGTTGTGGATTTTTGGCTTTGAGCTCGATTTATCTGTTTGGTACGCTTAAAATGCTGTTTTTTTAAATTTCAATGTATTGATTTTTTTTCTGTAAGCATTTTTGACATTCAAAATCGTTTTTCGACGTTTTTCGGCTTCAACTCATATGTCAACCGAGTGCCTTGCTTTTAGATGACACCCAAGAAAAACAATGGTTCTTAAGTAAAGCCATTCTTTTTCAGTTTTCTATTTAAAAGAGTGATTCCACAAAATTTTCCGCAAATTTTGATTTAAGGCTCATTTCTCATTATTGAAAAAATATAATAGGAACAGAATAGAATAATTTATTCTTAATAGAGAGTAACTGACTGATTTCTTACAGCTGACAACTGTAAAATTAAGTATTACATTACAGTATATATTTGAATAAGAACATCTGTTAACAAATTTTGATGACTAAGTTATTGACCTAACAATTATTAAATGTTATTTGTTTTTAATGAATAATTGAATAAAATCTCAGGTGTTTTAAAAAGTATTACTTAATGTAGATAACACTTGTCTTAATTTACTGTTGATAAATATTTATATACTTAAAAAATACTTAATATTTAATAAATATTTATATACTTAAAAAATACTTAAGGGAAATTGGAAAGAGTAAATATCAAAATATCACACAATATATTATACATATTATTTATTTATATATTATACATCTATATATATATATAGTAACATTTAATTTAACATTTAATTTAATATTAATAATAATAATATAAAATATTATTATGTAAATATAATAATTTGATTAAATGAAATTGGCTTAAAATTTAGAATATTAATAAAAAAAATTATAATAATAGAATTAATTTTAATAATGGATGTAATATTAAAAGATTATATGTAATAATTTATTGACATTATTATTAATAAAAAATATTTCCTGATGTATTATTATATATATAATAGTATATATATTATATATATTATTATATATAGTTATTAATAAATTTATATTGTGTTATTTATATATTGTATTTTTTTTTTTATTTTAGGATGATTTAACAAAGGAACAAATTGCGCGTAAGTCCACATCTATGAATATATTATATTGACAATACATTAGTTATTTTCTATCCATTCACAATCGAAACATTTCAGATCGGCATAGCATTTATTGCATATACCTACAGACCACCTTTTCATTTAAATAGAAATACGGTGAATAATTAAGTGAATTATATTTGTACTTTTACAATAATACCATTTTTATTAATAAAATTAGAACCACGGTAATGTTAACCCTATATACAGTATACTAGTATATTGTACTTCTTAGTTTTTATAAATCCTTTTTGATTCTTAAAATCAAGCTTTCATAATCTGATTTAGTGATTTGGCGAAGTCTTGAGTCCCCCAGAAAACAGCATTGCCACTGAAAGAAGAATTAAACATTTAAATAAGTAATATTTTTCAATGGATATACAATAAATTAGTATTAAATAATAATAATAATAATATAATTTTTATGTTTTGGTATAATTGAAGACAAAATTGACAATTGTAGGGAACTGCGTCATTTATTTCATAGTAGGACTTCATTATTTGGTTCAAGTACTTTCTGTTTGACAAATTTAAAGTTTTCGTAAGAGCACCTCAATAATCCGAAAAATATTCACGTAAGTAGTCAGTCGATACTTTCCGTCATTTAAGATTGTCCGTTCGGTGTAATTTATTTCGAGTTGCCAACATTGAAAAATGAATATTTTGCTTAATAAAAGACAACTCCTACACGACGGATTATCTAAATGACCAACACTTCACTGTGCTAACCAAGAAGTGATAGACTAATGTGAGCGGACGGACAAACGGACTGACAACCGAATTGAATTGGTGTGGTGCGGAGCGACTGAAAAGCCGCCGTGGCAATAGACAACGGCGAGGTAGATTTTTCTGCGTCGCGTGCAACTGGTGGACAACATAAGAAAAAGTTGCATTTATTTTTAAAAATATCTGCAACATTTCATTTTAAGATAAAATTTTTTTTAGAAAGGTGCAAGTACTTCAAAAGTGTTGTAATGCAATAAATTAAAAGCAAATCACACATGTGTTGGGTTTTAGGTTGAACAATAATTTTTCTTAAATGCGATAAGTACAAAAAGTGGATTTGCCGGGTTGAGTAACTATCGAATGGCGGAAGCCAATGCGAAGCTTGACAAAAATCAAACTGATATTATATATATATTTACAATTATTTCAAAAAAGATACAAATAAATATAATGCGTGCATTATAATATATGTTTATTAACATTTCTCAATAAAAAACTACTATGATTTTATTAATCATAATATTCTTTAATGTTCTTAAATAATAGATTATTTTAGGTAAGATTTTACTTAGGTTCATATAGAATGATAAGCTAAATTTCTTCCCCAGTGTACTTGTACACATTATGGTTGCATCATTTCAAGGCCATTTCTGTTTCCGATATGGTGCTTCTCGTGAGTTTTTAACTAAGACTGCCATTAAAAGTTTTGAGTTTAAAATCTAAACAAAAATTAGTTTACAACGGAATGAAAACATATTGTGCCATAGACATTATGTACATACATATAATAATGTAGAAATTTAAATGTTAATAAAATTTTGAAGAATCTTTGTCTTTAATTAACATTCTCAGGCTTAAAGGTTCAGTTAGTCTGTACGTACTGCAAGAACTTAAGCGACCTTAAGTCAAAGCGAAATGCACAACAAACTAAATTTATGTAGTTCATAGGAACGAAATTAATAAAAGCGGCGAACTTTGTTAAAAATTGAGTTAAACAATATGAAAACAATCGCAGTTCGTATATGTATATTGATATGTGTATATTGATATGTTCTATATTACACTATGTTCCATAACTTTTTCATTTCCTTAATTGGAACTATAATGCCAAATGCATCTTATGCTTTGAACGTATTGTGGATATAGTAGATCTATGGAACACTGTTAATACTTTTAATTCAGTTATAAATTTTTTATAGTTTATCATATCACTGAAATAATTAGTCATAATTTAAATCAACTTCGAACCAATACTTAGACTGTGTGCGAGCTCGAGTAAATTGAGGTAAAGTAAATTGAAATTTTCTAGGGATGTTTTGCAAGCACTCTTTTACATAAATATTTATTTATTTATTTATTTATTTATTTTACTGATTTATTATTTTTGGATAAAACTTTTCAAATTATTTAATTATTTATTAAACTTTTTTTAAAATTTCCACAATGGTGACACCGAATTTATATAATTTTTATCTAATTTACCCTACTAGAAATTCTGGTAAATACCAAATTCGCTGCCATACAGACATAATTTACTATTTCGTTCAATTTATCATCAAATTTACTCGAAATCGCACACGGGCTTAACAATGATAATGTTTATCGCATTACAATATAAAATGGATATAGGAGGATTTATAATTATTATCATTAACAGTCATTATATAACATATTGCTATAACATAAGCAATTATAATAATTTCTGAAAAATAAATAAATTGTGATAAGATAAAATTTAATATGGGAACAGTTTTAAGAGTTTTGAAATTAGGATAGGTTTTATTCCTAACCTAAAAACGAAAAGTTCTTCTTTTTTCTTAGTAGTTATTAAAAAAATGTATTCAACAATATATACAATATATATATATATATATATATTATAAGATATATATATATTTGCTATCGAGATTTGTTAACCTATCTCAGAATAATTATTGTAACTTAAAAAGTTGCTTCATAAAACTTGTCGAGGAAAGAAAGGTTATTTAAATAAAGAACGTTCCTCTCTATGTCTATGATTATATTATTTAATATAAAAAGGACATTGCATTAATATCGGGAATCTAGTTTCAGTTGCTGTGCCGCATTGTCTGCGCATATATATACACATGTCTATATTATCACTACCCATCAATCAGTTCAATTATTGATAAGAGAGGTATTACTGGATCGGTCCAGTTTTTTCTAAGAAATGTTGCTTTATTCGCAACTGTGGGTGCTTGAAAGGACATATACTTACACCTATTGGTTACGCTCATACTTATGCTGTTAGAAACAAACAAATTGGTATGATAATTCTCTGTTATATTTTATGTATAAAACCTATCTCTACTCTGTATAGATATAAGTTAAATTATAAATATTATTTGTTTCCCTATAATTGTAAAAAAATAAAGAGTCATGAAATATTAAATATAACTTTCCACATCATTCTGTAAAGGTTTATGTTTGTGAAAGCTTTTATGAGGTAAGGTCTTCACCATTACGTTTATATCTGTGGTACTTATGATTTTATGTCAAATCTCAAGGATGAGCGTTTGATGTGCTAAAGGTTTCCCCAAAATTGGTTTTATAATTGGACAATTGTCAAAAATCAATTTGACTTTGTGATAGAAATATATGGAATAAAGCATTAGCATTTCAGTATCTGAATTGATATAGACTAAAATGTGTTTGACCTATATTGTAATAACAACAATTTGCAATGTATTTATTATTACGATTGCTTTTTATAAACATTAGATATTCTTGAATAATTCTTTGAAACTATATCTTTACTTATTAAGATTAGTTTCTATTCAATACCGTCTTTTATATTCACAATCATTATTCACTGGCATTGATTACACACTAAATTTCACTAAATATAGTTATTTAAAAATATTTAATAAAAAATTTTAACAAATTCTTAAAATTGTGTCTTTGTAGTTTTGCGCAATGCGTTCAATGCCTTCGATCCAGAAAAAAATGGCTACATCAACACAGCTATGGTTGGCACCATTTTGAGTATGTTAGGTCACCAACTCGATGATGACACATTAGCTGGCATTATTGCTGAAGTCGATGAGGATGGTTCCGGACAGATTGAATTCGAAGAATTTACAACATTAGCTGCGCGCTTCTTAGTTGAAGAAGATGCAGAAGCTATGCAGGCGGAGCTTAAAGAGGCTTTCCGTTTGTATGACAAAGAAGGCAATGGCTATATCACAACTGGTGTCTTACGTGAAATTTTGCGTGAATTGGATGATAAACTAACTAATGATGATTTGGACATGATGATTGAGGAAATTGATTCTGATGGATCTGGCACCGTGGACTTCGATGGTTAGTAACCTAACAATATTAAACCAAAATATTGATTAAATTTTTATAAATTTTTGCTTATTATAGAATTCATGGAAGTCATGACCGGTGAATAAATATAACAACAGTTAAGACCACCTGCGCCGTACGAGCATCCAAATTTTGAGTTAGGAAACTATTTCGGTCACCTACACACACATATAAACATAAAGCGCGATCAATCTCCTTGCTCCAAACATCAAATCCTACTACATGCATTCACATTTGATATACGTTATATAGAATTTTTATTATTCACCATTTAAAAATGGGAAAGCCACAAAAATCGATTTTATGCAAAACTGTATTATACATTTAAAAAGATAAATGAAATTTTTACTAATAAAGTCTAAAATAATACCAACAACAACACAATGATCAATTTTTCATTTCTTACTTATGCCTGGGAACAAGTTCAAGTCACTGTTGAACTGATCTTTCAAACTCAATCTCGGCAATATCAATCATAATACAATATATAATAATTATATATACAATTTTATGCAACAAAAAACAAATGTAAAAATAAATTTAAATCTATTAGTATAAAAGACAGACAGACCACTTGTCTACACAATCAACACCCCCATGTCGATTAAGTCGTTCTAACGTAATGACAGCGAATTAGCTGAACAATTAAGCTCGGTTTCAGCCACATTTATTATGTTAAACAGTTCGGATAAGCCGTCGAGGAAATTAATTTTTAAGTATATTCAAGTTGTGTTTTTTTTAAATAATTTTTTGTTATATATATCGTTATTATATCTTGTTCTCTATATTTTTATATGCATATTATTAAGACTTTTTGAACGTTTAATTTGTTAAATTTTAATTGTGCGAGATAAGTAATCGTTATTGATACAACACATGAAGAGCAGATGATTTCTTCCTAACTAAATTAAAAATTAATTTAAATTAATTAAATTATTATAGTTTTCCATGTTATGTATACTTTTTCATTTATATTTTGAGAGATTTTATAAAGGATTTTGAAATGATTGTAAGGACAAATGAATAAATAAATATGCAATGGAACAGCCTGTAATGGCATTGGTTGAACATTATTTGTTTTTAATTAATTAAATTTTTATAAGTAGAAGATAAAATAGTTTAATTAAAATAACAGATTATAAATTGAAAGATCGTATAAAATGTCTGAAGAGTAATTTCTAAATGAACATGCGACTACGTATAATTAAAAGATATACTCATTTCACACAACAAACTTAAGGCTTCTTCCAGAAGGAGGCTAAATAGTTGAAAGAGAAAGCTAAAGAAACGTTGTAAAAACTGAAAGTCGAATAAAAGATGCGAATATTGAGAGACAAAGTAAACCGATATATCTGGTATTATTTTCATTTTTACTGAACATTTGAAAAAATAAAGAAATGGAATACTCGGTAAGGTATGGATTACTGAAGACATCTTGAATGTCAAAAGAATCAAAAATATTGTTAGAATTTATTTGTTAGAAATTACTTGTAAATTTGTTAATAAAACTTTCATAAAAGTTAAAAGTCAAGTACGGCTTTGGGTCAGTTGGTGCGCTGATTCTGAGCTTCACATTTGGCAGGATCCAAGTTCGATTCCTGGTACTTACAGTCTCAAAAATAATTATTTACTTACTTACTTACTTAGTTGGCCATTACAGACGTGTGTCGTCCTTGGCCGCGTCGAGTAGCCTCCGCCAGTCAGCCCGATTAGTTGCCTTCTGACGCCAGTTGGTAGTACCGAGCGCCCCCAAATCGTTGGTCACCTGGTCCACCGAAGATGCGGACGTCCTCTACCGCGTTTTCCACCTGCGGGTACCGAATCAAATACCTTTCTAGCCGGAGCACTTCCTTCCATTCGAACAACATGACCAAGCCAGCGTAGCCGCTGAATTTGTATGCGCTTAACTATGTCAATGTCGCGGTATAGCTCATACAGCTCAACGTTCCATCTAATTCGATAATCGTCGCCAACGCGTAAGGGACCATAGATCTTCCGAAGAATTTTTCTCTCGAATGCACCTAACGCCTTCTCATCACTGTTGGTAATTGTCCAAGCTTCTGCACCATACAGCAAGACAGCCATGATAAGGGATTTGTAGAGCGTGATTTTTGTTTGTCGAGAGAGGGCTTTATTTCTCAATTGCTTACTTAGCCCGAAGTAACATTTGTTGGCAAGAGTAATTCTTCGTTGAATCTCTAGGCTGACGTCATTTTTGGTGTTTAAGCTGGTTCCTAAACAAAGTCTTTCACAACTTCGAACTTATAATTGTCAACAGTGACGTAGGTCCCAAGACGCTCCGGAGATTTGTTTGTTGACAGAAAGTACTTTGTTTTATCCTCATTTACCACAATACCCATTTGCTTTGCTTGTTTTTCTAAGTTGGAAAATGCCGCACTGACGACGCGTGTGTTCAGACCAATGATATCAATATCGTCGGCATACGCAAGCAGCATTACACTTTTGTAGAATATTGTGCCAGTACGGTTTAAATCTACTGCTCGAATTATCGTTTCCAACATTAGGTTAAAGTAGTCACACGACACGGAGTCACCCTGTCTGAAACCTCGTTTGGTATCAAACGGCTCAGAGAGGTTCTTTCCAATTCTAACGGAGCTGGTGGTGTTGCTCAACGTCATTTTACATAGCCGTATAAGTTTTGCTGGGATACCAAATTCAGACATA
>NC_051847.1:89871670-89880152 GCF_002237135.1 Teleopsis dalmanni | reverse complement strand
ACCACTTTAAATATTTCAAACTACTTTTAATTAAAACTGAAATCAATTAAAATGCAAATGCTAACTAAAAACGTGGTAAAACAGTCTCAATCTTCATTATGAACAAATCCTCTTACATGTGCACACTGGTGCGGATAAATGAGCATGCCACACACACTATAAACAAAGGATACAAAACTACGTATTACGTAGAGATATCCTTTCAGTACAAAAGGGACAAAACGGAACAAGTATGAATTCTATACCAATTAATTTACTGAGTAGATGATTTTCGAAGTTAATTGCTATACTAAACATCTCTGGCATACAAAATAATTTTATGGAACAACATAAAGGACAATGTGCCATTGATTAAAAGTGTTGATTAAAAATCTAGAAAATACTTTAAACTCACTTGCGTGACTTAACATCATTTGCATATAACGTTTTGCATTTAAAAAATAAATAAATATAGTAGTAAAAAGCACATGTTTGACATGAATCCTTAATTATTATAGCAATTCGCGAATCCGTATAAATAAATAAATAAATAATTTTGAAATATTTATTTTTAAAATTTACTACTTTACATAAAAACAGATTACAACCAATAACATTCATTACAAATTTTATAGGCTAGTAATTGATATTTATTTAAACAGTATTTACTGAATAATTTAAAGGTATCATTAATATTAGCAAAAATAAATACATTTTGATTACTTCGCTGTTTATTTTAACTGCAGTCAATTTTGGTGTAAATTACAACTAAATGTTTTTAATTATTTGATAATAATTATTTATTACTGAAATTCAAATCAACGTTACAATTTTAATATTCGAAGCATTTGCGAAAAATACTGAATACTTCATATCTATGTTTATTTCGAATTCTATCTAAAAACTTTTACTAAATTATTTTGCGACCAAACACATTTTAGGCTGTTGGTAGGCTTTTGACAGAACACCATGGTATGTGTCACCATCTCAACAACATAGCCTGTATGAGAACATATATCGTAAATATGTGTTTTCTTGAAAATATATGGCAACTCTAGCTACATTTTTTCTGTGCTCTCCAGTTAGGCCAGGATGATATTATTAGGCCAGAATTTTGTATAACCATTTGATATTTGGATATTTCCAAAGAACACATTCTGCCTTCATTCATATGGCTGAGTGTCTTCTATTCATTTAGGGTTGATTTTTAACATGACAAAACTATAGTGTTTCATTCAGTTATAAATGAACTCAGTAATTATTATTTCGCTGTATTTAATTGTTTTTTATACGACATAATAATAATAATAATAATAATAATAATAATAATAATAATAATAATAATAATAATAATAATAATATAGATGATAAAACTTTATTTTCCGTCCCTTATTTAATAATAACAAGTTTATTATTGCATCCATGCTGCATTGATGCACCTCCAGCTCAAAAAGTACCCGGATTTTGTAAATAAAACACAAATTTAAATTTTATTCCAAATTTATTTTATCTCCTTCAAAATATGGTCCTTTTGAAGCGTTACACATATGCCAACACTTAACCCAATACATTTATGTAGGCCCATGCATGTATGGCGTTTAGTTCCTTCGGCGAATTCTCTTATACCGTTTACCGCCTGAGCGATGACAGTGGTGCCGTGTTTGGTCAAAATATCGCGTACAAGAAGAATTTTCCATAGTAAAAATCGCTAAATGCACTTGAGGTAGTCTTGCATTAACAGCTGCTGTAAACAAACTAATTGACAGATGGCGCTCAAATTTGTACCATATGTCAAAAAAGGGTGTACCAACATAACAAAAAAAAGGTTCTATTACTTAAGGAGTAGTTAACAAACAACAAAATCCGGATACTTTTTGAGCAGGTATATGACTTTTTAATAATATTCATGTATTTTTTCACTTTGACTTTATTATCACTTTATTATCACTTTATTTTCACTAATCATAGTAATGTTCTCATTTTATATTACTAGTATACCTATATGCATTTGATGCTGATAATCAAATTTTAAATATTTTTATATATTTATAAATAGTGTTCGTTGGTTGATTGCAATGGCCGATCAGCAAATATTCTTTCAATGCCTATAACTATTTATTATTAACCATTTTAGTATCACATTCCTCGCAGGTAACCTTAAAATAATATCAACACTAAATCCATCCAGTTGAATTTACCAGATCCTTTGTTCTTTTCAACGAAAATTTTTACAAATTGTATAAAAGAACTTATTTTTAAACATGTTTCCTGAAAACCTGAAAGCCAAAGCTCGGCAGTCACAGACAACATGTTTAATTCTTTATTTTTTCTGTAAATTTCTACTACGTCAAGGCGGGATATACAGTCTGCTTTTTCATTCCATTCCTGAAGAATTTCCGCTCTACATTCCTTGAATTCCTTGGATTATAGGATAAAGAATTGAAAGATTTTAATTACCAATTGGGTGTCAATAGTTCTATTTTCATTTTTAGTGTAAATTCAGTATATTCAGTAATAAACGATGCTATAACCATGGTTTATGGAAGGATTATTCATTATACGGTTTGATTAGGCAGCACATTTTTAGTAACATATGTCGAAAAAAACTATTATCATAGTTTTATATGTTTATTTTAAGGTATTTGATTTTAAAATATGAGTCGTTTAACAATCACCAATGTTTCATAATTGTAAAAACTTTCTTTAAAAACAGTGATTCAATCATAAGCGCCTCGCATGAAATTTTATTCAGCGATGAAGCTCAGATTTTGTTTATTAATTTTACATTGTAGAATCTAATAAAACTCACTGTGTGATGTGGTATTCGATCTGGAGGTATGATAAGGCACATAATATTTTTGAATTAGTATTTTTTTAGCTTAAAATTCTGGTTTTATCAGGACGGTACCAGAAGTCACACAACACATGCTGTTTTGACTTTATTGTACGAGAATTAACCTCAGCACATAATTTCACGTTTTTATGATATGAATTAATCATCAAGATCTATTGATTTGTGACCACTAAATTTTTTATTGTTATCAAATTTACACTAATCCTCTCGAGGGCTTAAAAGCGAGCATCCCACAACTTATAGCTAAGCAACTGCCAGTTTTGTGCCGATAAGTCAACAAATATCAGTTTCAATAAAATTATCAAATAATGGTTCCAAATCTATAATATGTTTCGTGAAAGATATTTGTAAGATATTGCATATCCCACCTAATGACAAGGTTCAAATAACATATTGTTTTATAACCACAAAATAGAAGCAAATTATATTTTACTAAAGATTATTTTTTATGGAATGTCAGGATATTATTTTTTGTAGAAATTCCTTAATAACCAAAATAATGCAAGATACTCTCGAAAATTTTGTATGAATAATGTTAGGTGCTTTTATTACGTTGCACATTTTTATATATAGCATAGTATATGTAAATTCGATGAAGAATTTATTCTCATCCCATAAATTAATAACATTTTACCAAAATGTAATACTAAATCTGTAAATCTGCTTTGTGTAAACTTTTAAGTATAATGTTGTAGAATAAAAATTATTTTGTATAGAAAACTTTTTTATATTTTTGCTCCACGTATGCCAATTCCATCATCAAAAGTTTTCCTAAGAAAATCCAGATGGAAGTTTTCTTTAAGTCTGCAGTGACATGTGAATATGCAGATTCCAAAATACATTGTAAATGCACAATACTCGTATGTATTACACAAAAAAAACTTAAGCATTATTCACACACAGTTTCACTCTTACAATTTTAAAAATAAATTTTCACTTTTTTTCGAGTCCTCAAAATTTGTGCCGGTGATAACCGCATTCCTAAGAAGGAAAATATTATTTATTGTGCACTTACCTTGCGGTAAGCAGGTGTGGATTGTCTTCTGAAACCAAAATAAAGTTGCAAACACATTTAATTTATTTAATCAAATTAGAATTTCCTTTATAACTTTATATATACCTGTATATGTATATATATATATGTATACATGTAACATACTCTTACTCAGAAGCCACAAAAGGATTTTAATCCAGTTCTGAAAGTGCTTTTCGTATTTAGTGCACAAAGAGCACTGGTAAAGTTCGTGGTTTGCATATCAGAGTCTTCCTGAAATTTAACCATGAAACTGTTACTTAGTAATTCTCATAGGGATAATAATAAAAATCTTTTATACAATTTAAGACTTGAGAGTAGTGAAGTATACTTTAGAAATCACAAAAGATATTTTAACTAGCAATTTTAAATAACTAGGTATAAATGTTTTAATAAGATTTTTTTATATATTTTTTATCGGGTTAATTCTTATTATGATGTTGACTTTCAAGGAAAGTCGAAATATTAAATATATTAAAAACTATTAAACCTACATTTAATTTAAAAAAGATGACCTGTGGCCGGATATAAAATATATGACAAACATTATTAAAAAATGTAGCCATTGTATGCTACCATAAGGTGGCCGGCTCTTAACAAGAGCTATAATATCGACAACTTAACAGAATTTAGAGGACGGCATGTGTAGGCATCACAGGAGCTTTTAGGACGACTCCCTCGGACGCCCTAAACGTGATGCTACATTTGCTACCTATTGATCTTCACATTAAAAACATAGTTTGTAATAGCGCTGTAAGACTAAAAGTAACAGGCGTATGGTTGGAACGAACATATGGACATAGTCGGATTCTAGGTACAGTTTCAAATTGTCTGTATAGGATGACATCGGATTATCTGAATCCGTGTATAGACTTCGAAAGGAATTTTCAGACAATATTCCCTTCAAGAAATGAGTGGATAAGGAAAAATGTCGAAGCAAATTACGATATCTCAATATATAGAGATGGCTCGAAAATGAGCGGTGGGACAAGAGCAGGAATCTTCGCACCATCTAAAAATATAAATAACTCTCTTAGGCTACCTAATGAGACTACGGTTTTTCAGACTGAAATCCTAGCAATAAGAGAAGCCTGTCTGCAAATTGCAAGCCACATCGAGAACAGATGTAGTGTTGCTATTTTTATTGACAGCCAGGCAGCAATTAAAGCTCTTGAATCCTTTATAACAAAATCAAAAATAGTAAAAGAATGTAGAGAAACAATCGACGAGCTAAATCGGTTGGCCAATATCACACTCATCTTGGTTCCTGGGCATAGGAACATCGTAGGGAATGAGAAAGCTGATAGTTTAGCCCGCTCTGGTGCCTCCCTAGACGCGTCACTGGCGGTACCAGTTTATATTACCCTGGAGACCATCAAAAGAAGTACCTTCCTTTACTTTCTGCAACTCGCCAATAACAGATGGAAAACACTAAGGTCATGTACAACTTCCAGGTTAACGTGGCCCACTTATAATAAAAATAAATCACTGGAACTGATCAAAAGAGATCGCGTAAACACTGCAAGGCTTATTGCAGTTCTTACTGGTCATTGGTGTATAGGAACTCGCGCAGAGAAACTGCGTATTCCCTATAACTCTCACTGCAGAAGTTGTAGAAACCCGCAGGAGAAAGAAACAATAATACATTTTCTCTGTGAATGCCCAGCTCTAGCATCCAGAAGATATAAGTTCTTAAGAAAATACTTTTGTGATAGTTTATCAGACTGCTCAATGGTGAAGATAAAAGTCCTATTAAATTACCTAAATTCAGTGGGATGGATTTAGTCTCTACTCTTCTATACTAGAGTTCTTGCGAGGAATGTGGTAACAAAACGGCGAAAAATCGCTAATTAAGGTACATTTGAAGTTATCTTATCTTACCACTGCAACCAACCAACCACCCATGCTACCATATAGTATGAATATGGTAGATGATTCTTATTACGAGTATGAGACGCATTATCTACAACGAAAATCAATTGCCTGACTCTCGATATTTCAATAGGACACTTCGAAATCTGGGATAATAATTTCTAAAATTTTGGGACAAGTTCATTGCAAACGATTCCTTTTCAATTAAAGAAAATAGTCAGCATTATTTGTTTTCATTTTCACTCTACGATAAATATTTAACCTATCTTTGCAATGCTGTTCTTTCTAGTCTTTCACAGTTCCTCCTTTACAAAAATCTCTATTCAAAATTTAATAATCTGTGATTTTCAATCTCACATTTTCTCTCTAATCTTCTACAGTTACTCCTTTGCAGAAATCTCTATTCAAAATTTAATAACCTGTGCTTTTTAATATCCAATTTTCTTTTTTAAAGATATACAGCGGTCGTTTCAAATAATTAATTTTTTAATTTTTTTTGTATTTTATATATTGTAACTAATTTTTGAGAGCTTTGCTTATAGTCCTTAAAATTTTTACGGTTTTCTCTACCTCTAGTATATACTTATAACTCTACCTATAGTATATATTTCTACCAGGCATATTTTTTAGCATTTATTGCCTGCCTGTACCATTTTAACCAAAACAGAATTCAATATTATATGCTCCATATTTTATTTAATATTTCTCGGCTTTTTCGGCTTGGATTAAAACACAGCGATATGTCATGTAACTTTGATCTAAATTTTCACAGTAAGATATTTTAGACCAATCACCTAACATCATTAATTTTTAGATACGATTGCTAAACTTCCATGGATATTAGATAGTTTATATTGGTTACATATACCTCATCTTGCGATAATTAGATATCGTAAAATTTCATAATGAAAAAATTTCTAGACTCTTTGAAAAATATGTAGTAACAGTGTATTTATATTATCCGTAGAAAAATAGTGAAACTGTTTTCGGAAAAGTTTCAACTGATAAACAAAGTTAGTGGCATCAGACTTTCATAATAATAAATAGTTTATATATGATAAATAACGTAAGGATGAATCGAAATCCGTGACCACTGCCGATTCTATTGAAATAAACGTGAATTCATTAAAAATAAGCCAAAGTATTCATTCTCATTTAAATAAAATTAAAATTGGGCATCTAAGACATATTAAATTTTCTTATTTTCACCGAACATTTGGGCTACCAAAAAATATATACACGGTTTTTTTGCACAAATTGGCTTACAACTAATATTGAATCCATTCTCTTTATATAAATGGATTAAACTAAATTTTAAATGTAAACCATCAACCACTTCTTGTATTCACTTGATATGTTGCAGTGCTCTTTATACTTTCTAGGAAAAATGTTTTCGTGAATCTATAAAACGTCCAAAAGACTGATATCCTGAGCTACTGTAGTCTCAGATGTTATAACTACAGATTTCAGATACATATAATATTAATAAAAATAATAGAAGCACCAAAAAGTCATCACAATTACGTGCTATAAAATTTATGATCAAATATAAATTAAACCTTCACGATAAAATCATTAAAAATTCTGTTAGTATCCAATATGCACGAAACGGTGTTGTGTTAAAATGTCCTTACAGCTCACCGTAAATGGAACCACATATTAAAGCTTTTTAATAAAGTTAATAGAGTAATTAAAATATTCTGAAATATTAAAAAGGTACTTCGTTTTCAGTGGCCTGTTGGAATAAGTAAAATCAATTGTTTCGTGTGAATTTTATGCTTCAGGCATCATCGACATAAAATTTTGCTTCAACACACCTGACACCTCGGCTGCAGTCTCTGTAGACCAAGCAATATTGACTCACTCTTTTTGGAATAAATTGCAAAAAAAAACCTAGAAGCACTTGTGCTCTTAGCAAGAAAGCATTGTATGTGGCATAGCTGTTGGCACTTGGTACTTATTCATGAGCGCCAACTCTGGTTGATGCTTCATGAGCGTCAACTCTTTCAAGCAAATTAACTCCCCTTCCTTTGGTTTGGGATATATCAAACTATAGAGTTAAAAAGAAATTAGTTTCAGATAATGGAAACTTAAAACTCATATTATATAATTTTTCATATAATATGGGTATTAACTTTAACTGAAATCTTGATATTGGTTATATAAACTAACGTATTTCTCAGATATATATTTTTATATATTAATTTCATATATATTTTATACAATTAAGATGTTAAGTGTGGGATCGATAAAAGCTATATTTTGAATCACAGATTTTTTTTTTTTTTTTTTTTTTTTAAACATACATTTATTTATTGCATCTTCTCTTAAAATGAGACTAACAATAAGTTGTAAAATCTTATAACTAATTACATAATGTTACAAATTTTTATTTTAACTATACATTTTATAAAAAAAAAAAAAATAAGTAAACCTTATATCACGAACCTCATTTAGATTAATGGATTAAATTTCATTGGAGTGAATGTTAGGTGGTTTCTTAAGAAAGTGGTTAAACTTTAACAGATTACTAAAAAGAAAGGTGCGGTTTTTACTTCGAGCTGTTGAATATTAATTAACGGCTGGACGGTCAGCTCTTTTTAGGCGGGAAGTAATGGATAGAAGTGCGAGATTTCTTGCTAAGGGATTAACATGCTCTGTCAGCCTTTTATTGTATTTTTTTCTTATATTGTCAAATTCGGCTTTAACTAGGGGAATTTGTAGAGCTCGGTGTATACTTTCAT
>NC_051847.1:89861357-89871570 GCF_002237135.1 Teleopsis dalmanni | reverse complement strand
TAAAACATACATTTATTTTTTGCAACTGCTCTTAGAATGAGACTAACAATAAGTTGTAAAATCTTATAACTAATTACATAATATTACAAATTCTTATTTTAACTATACATTGTATAAAATAAAATAAAACAAGTAAACCTTGTATCACGAACCTCACTTAGACTAATGGGTTAAATTTCATTGGAGAGAATGTTAGGTGGTTTCTTAAGAAAGTGGTTCAACTTTATCAAATTACTAAAAAGAAAGGTGCGGTTATTACTTAAAGTTGTTGTATATTAATTAATGGCTGGACGATCAGCTCTTTTTAGGCGGGAAGTAATGGATAAAAGTGCTAAAGGATTAACATGTTCTATCAGCCTTTTATTGTATTTTTTTCTTATATTGTCAAATTCAGCTTTAACTAGGGGAATTCGTAGATCTCGGTGTATACTTTCATTCCTAATATACCAGGGGGCACTAGTGATTATTCTTAGTATTTTTGACTGAGCTCTTTGTACAATTTCAATATTTGAAGCACTAGCATTACCAAATAACTGGATATCATAAGTCCATATTGGTTTTATGATGCTGTTATACAACAGTACTTTATACTCTAGGCACAGGGAAGATCTGCTATTAATGAGCCAATGCAACTTAGAGGATTGGAGCTTCATCTGAATTTTTTTGGCTTCAATATGTTTGCGCCAAATTAGTCGTCTGTCTAGGTGGATACCTAAGTACGTTATATTATCTGCTTGTGGTATGGGAATGTTGTTTAGTAAAATTGTTGGAGATGTACTCTGATTTAAGGTAAAAATGACGTGTCTACATTTTACTTCGTTAATTTTAATTCGCCATTTTGACAACCATTTCTCCATCCGATATAAGTGAGATTGAAGTTGGTTTGAAGCTAACACAGTGTTTCTGTTTCGCCATAAAATTGCCGTATCATCGGCAAACGTTGTGGTGATAACTGAACTACTTATTGGGATATCAGATGTGTAAAGTACATACAATATAGGGCGAAGAACACTTCCTTGTGGAACGCCAGCTTCTATTGGGAAATTATTAGAAGTATATGATTTGCATTTCACTTTAAAGCTTCTATTATGCAGATACGATTCTAGAACTGAGTGGACATTTGCCGGTAATGAATAGCGTATCTTATATATGAGTCCATTATGCCATACTTTATCAAATGCTTGTTTAACATCGAGGAATACCGCGGAACAATATTCTCTGAGCTCAAATGCGTGTCTTATTTCATTCGTTATACGATTCACTTGCTCAATAGTTCCATGTTTTTTCCTAAAATCAAACTGGTGGGACGGTATTAAGTTTTGAACGTCAAGGAACGATTTTAAATTTAAAAGCAGTGCTCTTTCAAAGAGTTTAGAAAGGCATGGCAGTAAGCTTATTGGCCTGTATAAAGAGGCAAGCGTGGGGTCTTTACCTGATTTATGAATCATAATAATCATGGATGTTTTCCACTCTGTTGGATAAAAGCCAAATTTAATTATAGCATTAAAAATTCTTGTGATAAAATTTATAGCCTAAAGGGGTAAATTTTTTCATCATGTTGGGTGAGATATTATCATATCCCGGTGTCTTTTTGCAATCGAACTTCTTTGTGATTATTTGCACAAAATCATTGGCCGTTATATGCATGTCAATAGATGGTGCATGTAGATGCTGAGTAGGAAAGTCATAATGTCCTGTTGCAGGATTTGATTGGAACGCCTCTTTTAGATAATCAGCAAAAACGTTAGATTTTTCTTCATCACTTCGCGCCCAGTTTCCAAGAGAGTTTCTTATTGGAGAATCAGAGTCTATGGGAGAATATATACCTTTGCTAACATTCCACAAAGATGAATGGTTTTTGCCATTTGGACATAGGTTTTAAATATAGTTATATTGTCTGACTTTGACTTCCTTGCTTAATGCAGATCTAAGTCTCCTTTGGGCTTCCTTAAATAAGTTTTGTGCTAAAGGGGACCTAGATTTTTGCCATTCACGCCTTAACCTACGTTTTTGTAAAACTAAATTCTCTATGTCACTATTTGTAAGTACTCTATTGAATCTGTAAATTTTATTGCCTTTAGGGGTGGAGTTTTCTGCTGCTGAAATCAGAATTGAGTTTAAAACCGAGGTTGCGTCCTCAATATGAGACTTACACTTTATCTTGTAATTTGTGTGTATGTGTGTTTGTTCTAGGACTTGTAAGGCTATAGGAACAGTCATATAACTGAGGACCATCAAGTAAGCAAAATGTAACTGGGGAATGGTCAGAAGACAAATCGCAGCTAGTGTATGTTGAGATAAAATTTTTGTTTATGCCTTTGGTTACGGCGAAGTCTATTAGGTCTGGTATTTTATTGTTATCAGCAGGCCAATATGTTGGCTGCCCAGGAGAGATTACGTCTAGTGCATTTTTTCTATTTACAATTGAATTGTAGAGCTGTTTTCCTTTTGGATTACAGAGTCGTGAACCCCAATACGTGTGCTTGGCGTTGTCTCCCGCCGCAAGAAATCTTTCACCTAGAGTTAAAAAGTGATCCGTAAGTTGGGTCTCAGTAATGTTGAAGCGAGGAGGGCAGTAAACTGTCGATAAAGTTAAATTTTTTCCTGTGTGCTTAAGGCATATTGATGTGGCTTGCATATAATTATGAGCATATGTACCTAGAAAATTGTGTTTTAGACGCCTTCGTATCAAAATCACAGATTGCATTCTTTAAATTATGCTTAAGTTTCAAATTCATTCGTATTTATGCTTAATACATTCAATACATCAGATATTATAAACCTTTTTCTGACAGGATCAATAAGATCATTTGATCTAATCGGCAATTTCTATGCAGCTGTCTCTAAATCTGAACCGATACAATTCCAATTTATAAATTTTATATGTATAAATGTAAGTTAATTTATTACCAAATTTTTTTTGAATATCCTAATTATAAACGGACTTTACTTATATCCGATTGTTTAATTTATATACCAGCTATACAATATAATATACCAATTTCGACCAATTCAAGAAATTATGAAGGTTCAGTCTTGAGTTATATATGTGAAAGTTTCAGTGCAATAGATTAAAAACCTAGTCTCTCAGTTTTTGTGCTATTGCAATAACATTGAAAACAGACAGAAGACGGAGCTAAATAAACTTAAGTCATAGATCTGATCAAGAATATATAGATTTGAATTTTCATATATAAGTAATATACCACAATTTTGGTGTAATTGAAACAATTTTTCTACAAAATTTCCAAACAATTTCTGAAAACTTGTTTAATAGGGTTTTTTCCTTGTAGTGTCATTTATTTTTAAAATAGGTTTTAATGATTCAATTGATTAACTACGTTTTTGTGGCAGAGTTTACTACTCACACCAGTATAAATAATTTTAAAAAGTTGATAAGGTTGTGAATGATGAGCAACATCTTAATTAATCGAATAATACCAACAACCATGAATGTATATGAGTGAATTGATCACAAATTAACCAAAACTTTCATTGAAATCGGAATTACGTATCTCTAAATTTCGACCAAATCTTGATACGCCTTGTTTCAGATAAGTTGATTCACAAACAAGTTGATTCAGAGTTTTACGATGAAATGTGGTACTTTCGATATAATGCAGAATTTAAGCAGTAAGTTCTGAGAGGAAGGCTCCCAGTCAATAAGCTAAAAATCCGAGAAATGTCGTTAGGTGAAGTCAAAAGTAACGACAAGGTTAAGTTGCTATTATGATTTCAAAGCCAAATCATTAACAGATAATTTTATTCCTTAGTTTTGACGCAATTGTTATATTCGTATTTTAGTAGGTAATAAAATTATATATAAAGATTTCTTAATTCTAAAAAATATATATAAGTTTTGGAACATACAAAACAATTCATATCTAAAAATATCTATTCAATAGAAATTAATTTTAGAACTTTTTATATATATTATATCTATGTAATAAATACTCTATATTAGTTTATATAAGGTTAAAGAATAATTATTTGCTATTTATAGGAAAAAATAACAATATGATAAGATCAGGTTTTCTTATATAGTAAAAGTAATGACTGTGCAGAACTATTAAATACTCATTAATCATTTTCGTTTGGTAACACATATAATAATTATTAATAATTTCCATTATTTTCTCGTCAATAACAAATTAAATCAAACTTGCTTTAATTAGAGAAATTATATAAAGCAAAACTTCAACGAATGCATAAACCTTAAACTACAAATTAGCATTTGACCACATTTGCCCCACCATATTTGGAAACTGGGTTGAGTGGTTACACACCACAAAGTGTACACAATTCATCTTACAAATTGAATTAGGTATTTGCTAACCAAGCCAAGTAAAGGACACGAATTTACGGCCAATAAATCCTTAGAACTAAATTAAACAGAAGCGCACATGGGCGTACGTAAACAAATATTTGAACCGGTAAATTATAAACAAACATTGCCCGAAACCAATGTACATATTTCTCCATTCTCCAGTCTTTATTTTGATTATTTGTCACATATTTGCATACTCAAGTGTTCATTTATGAGGTTAATAAATTCAATTATTTTTGCTTTTTCTGGTAAATATTAAATTAGTTTAGTAAATAAGGATTTTTATTTAACATTAATCAAAGTTTTTGAGGAGTATCTTTATATATTATATACATTGTTTTTTTTGGAATATTTATTATTTCAATTTCTATTGTGCGCTTAAATTAAGTAAGAGCCATTAAGTATAATGTTACATATATGGATAATACTTTATATCGAAAACACCGCAGTATAAATTATATTTATTATATAAAATAGGTAGGCTTATATGTCTTAAGTCTTCTGAACAAGTTTCAGTGTTTTAGAATTGAAGAAAGTACATTGTGGAGTGGGATTCAAGCCATTCTGTATGCAATTTAGAAGCCCCTTTCTCCTTTTTTCAACTGCTAGGATTTCAAGAATCTTGTGCTCTGTTTTAATATATGAAGTGGGTTTAATCACATCTCTAAACAGAACATGTTCATTTTTCATACAATATATAGACTCTGATTCATTTTTATTTTATTATTTAATATTATTTGAAAATCCAATAATACGCTATTGTAAGAAATACAACATTCTGATGCCTCTTTGTACTTGAAATTTTCTTTTATTCAATCATTTTTAAATAAATTTTTATTTTTTCATTATTTTTTTCACTACGCTTTCGACCTGCCGTATGAGCAACATTTTAAGTCTTCTCAAAAATTCATTTAAATCGTCAAGTAACTTTTTGAAATTTAAATGCGCTTGTGATATGTTTTCAAAAAGGCAGTATTCCTAACTTTTCATCTTGTCAGAAGTTAACAAAGAACGTGCTTCAGATCTTTGCATTTCGAATTGCCCCGGCACATGGAAAACACAAGTTTTGCATTTTAAACTGCATTTCTTTCAATGTTATTCCTGCCACTACCAAAATATTATGAAAGAAGAATTTCACTTTAAGTTTTATTTTCTTATTAAAACTTTGAATGTTGATTTGTAAAAATTTTATTGCTACTTAAAAGTATTTACTGAAAACATTATGTTAAGTCACTTTGAGAAAGGTTCCATTCAACAGAAAAAAAGGCCTTATTATTTTTAAAAATCCCTTAACTTTTAGTCTGATAATAATATAATTCGAATATAATTATTAAAAATATTATTAATCAGAGTTTTTAAAAATGTTTAGAATTTTCTTCTACGTTAGGAAAAGATCCTGTAGTATAGATCCTATAAATATGAGTACAACAGATTAAATAACAAAATTATTAATAAAAACCTCTTCCAATATCGAAAACATTAGGCTTTTTGATTCGTGGACATAATTCTAACACTTATGAATCCAACCTATATAGGTCCCTGGACATAGGAATATCTCTTGCCAATACAGGCGGTCGGTCTTCTCCCTGACATTCACTTCTTAGATGTTGGTGTGCGACTTACAACAACTAAACTGACAATTAAATAGTGCTAACTGAGCATATTTAAGCAAAACTGGGCAGACGAATTCTGCTGCCAGATCTCTGGGTTTACCTAACCTAAATTGGACAAAAAACGTACCAATCAACAATTTCAACTAAGGCAGAATCTGCTCAACATTACGGTATCGATGCTGACGGGCCACTGCATAATGGGTAGGTGTGCAATGAAACTGGGACTACCTTATAATAACTTTTGTTGCGGTTATGGCTTTGACCATGAACAGGAAACTCAACTCCATCTTATGTACAGTGCCCATCATTAAGTTAGAAGGAGATCAAAAATCTTAGGCTCCAATTTTTTACCAACCTGACAGAGCTGTCATCTTGCAAAATTAGGGTCTTAGCCAAGTTCATAGAACTGTCACGCTGGTTTCTCTTGTAATAACTCTTTTAACTCTCTGTCTTGTGATATGTGTGGTCTTATACCCATATCACATTACAGTCTTTATCTAATGGAGAAGTCGTTGCCTTTCCGCGTTGATCGTATACTAACTATCTAATCTATGTACGGGTCACTATTTGAGCTTAAGTAGGCTTTCTTGGACACAAGGCCACCACTCTGAACTAACCTTAGCCTAATTTTTTGAAATTAATAAATTAATTACAATCATAGATTCTTTAATATTTGAATTTTTTAATTAATAAAAAATATTTATAATGTTTTTCCGAGATATATGAGCGTTTTCATTTTATTATAGGTGCTAGTTTAGCCAAATCATAGGTAAAGTCGATTTTTGTCAAAATTCATTCAACAAACTAACTCGTTACATTTGCAAACTTACAAATTATTCTTAAATTAATTATAATAAATGTTGTTTTTATGTCAATTTTGCGAATAATAAAGGAAACTTTCTGACTCTGTGTGTAATTATACATAATTTCTAATGACTTTATCAACTTTTCTTTTCGGTTTAAATCAAATATTGGTAAAATAGTACTTTATCTGACAAGAGATTCTATCCAAACACACATTCAATATTCTAATGCTCAATTTTTTCACCTCCAATAAACGCTGAACACTGGGTAATCAAAGGGTTACCTGAGGCTACGTTCGTTGACTTAATTTTGACTATGTAAGCTGTGGTAGTCACTGTGATGTAAGTTATATGGTTCCGATATTACTTATGTATTTTGAGTTGAAAATACAAAACTTTGTCATATAATTTACGCTGCACTAAACAAAATTGTAAATATTCAAAATTAGTCGGTAGATACTTCTAAAATATTTTTTAGTTAAAAATCGTGAAAGTCTTAGCTTTTCCGAAAAATGTATTTTTCAATGAAAATTTTTGTTGACGCTATAACCATTCTAAAGTTTAGTACTTAAAATCGCACTGAAAGAACCCCGCTTCTATAAACCTAAATATCATGAAACTTTAATAGAAATCTGTGAAAGATTACCCTTAGTGACGCAACTTATTGCTCTTATTCCAAATAACTATTTTTAGAAAAAGTCTGGTTTATTTTCGAATACATATTGTGTATATGACAAATTTTAGTAAAATATTATTCATTATTATATATTTTTCTTGCATTTCAATTAATTTTTTCATTAAGTAGCAAGAGATTTAATTAAATCTAGATACACTAAAAGTAAATAATTTTTAAAGCACTTAAGTAAAAGACACTTAACACGTTTTATTTAATCTGGAAATAAAATGAAATATTTTAATAGTAGAGTTTGTTTTCTCTCCAAATAAAAAAGACGGTTGCATGAATAAAATCTACTTTTTAAATTAGACGTATATTTAATATTAGCAGTTATCATACGTATTTGCTTTACCTTAACTTGACTGATAAGAAAATTCCAACACACCGCCGTCATGGACGTACACGAAAAGTTATTTTAAAAGTGACTATAATAGCATTCAATGTCACCACAATATTAACTTTTTTTAAGTGATAAGTGTATAATTTTATTTTCAAATACTCTTTATATCCGTACACTACACTATAAAATAGAAGAGAGTTTCTAATACTATAAGATATGTTAATAGTTTAATATATCGCATATAGTTATAGAAGTTATAAAAATATAAATTATTAGTTCAGTACATCTTAATATATATTTATTCATGCACCTGTCATCCACAATCTGTTCTCGAGTATATCCTATTAAATTTGATTTCATTGGAGATTTATACAAAATATATGATATATATTATATAGTCATGTCTAACTTAACTATAAACTTTTAATAAAAACTCAACAATGAATTCCTTTTCTTCTGCTTTAGATATATGTCAAAATACATATGTACATATATAATAGAGACAATATCCAACATTTCATCCACAATAGTACTTTGACATAATATTCGTTATGACTCCCAATGTCTTCTTACAAAAGCACGATGGCCAACTTATATGTTATAAATCCTAGTATAATATCCCAAGCAAATACATTGTATATTTAAATATAAATATCATACTTACTGTATTTATAATTGCTCTATGTAAGTTCCAATACGATAAATTAATAATTTAATAATAACATATTAAAGATATCATCAAAGATTTTGTTTTCAATAGTACTTTGATAAAACCTAATTAAAGATAGTATTCTTTAGTTATAAAATATAACTTCTTGAAATACTAAAATACTGCCACCAAAGCACTTATTAATGAAACCAATAACGAAGGCTTGAAAAACATTTACATATTAGATTAGTATAATATATAATAACTACAAAATATAACTTGTTGAAATATAAAAATTCTAACAATAAAAGCACTTATTTATAAAAACAATAATGAAGGCTTAAAAAATATATACATATTATACTAGTATAATATAAAAACTAGGCTTATTATATTAAGTCACAAGTCGCCAACCATCAATATATATAATTATATATATTTTTAAATGAACTTATTGGCCAACGTGAAATAATATACAACTTTATATAGTTCTCACTATAATCAATTACAACAATATATTTGTTTTAAAACTAATTTAAAGAGTTGTGTTTTATTTAACATTGACCAATTATCCCGTTTAAAAATAAAACTAACTAAAATATGATTATTAAAACAATTACTAGTATATATTAATTTAATTAATTTTTATTTATGTTTTATTTGCAATTATTGTTGTCGTAGCAACAATAATAACTCATTCACATAATCATAAGAAGTATGCTTATGTAGGGCACAACAAAAGTCACTGCAACCGCTGCTGAGTCATTCGACGACAGGTCTTAGTTACTTTAAATTACGTATGTTTACTCTCTTTTCCTTAACAGTTTTCAAGAGTCTTTGTTTTATTTTGTATGTGAGTATCTTTTGTTTTGTCACTTATTCATTAATGTCTTGTGTTCGGGCTTTCTTTCACAAAACATTGCGCGACTTGTTGCGAGCAATGCAGCGCCGCGTCAGCTGTTGACTTAAGCAAATACGAAACTGAATTTATTTATAAAAAAATAGTATTATTTTAAATGTGAAAAACAAAATAAATTGTTTTTAAATATTAAACGAAATCAACTAAAACTAGTATATTTCATAATCAAAGAAAAATTGGTGACCATCAGGTTTTTTATTTATATATTTTTAATAAGTGCCGTATTATTGGCTCCGGTTATGGCCAATTGTGGCGGTAAAAAACGTTGGACACATATATTTGCGTGCAATAAGACTGACGCGTGTGTTTTGGTACGTTTTAACAGTTTATCCGAAGAATTCTTTCCACATTATGCAAATAGCAATATCAATAATAATAATAATGATAACAACGTCATCAATCGAAATATTACGAAGTATATAAAAGATGACAATAATGACTTCAACTCAGCTGAGTCAATTTGCTTATATCGAAAACCACCTCAACGTCGACGCCCCCGACCCCTTTCTGCAATTGAGCAAACAAATGTAATAAAAGTTTCTTTTTAATAAACAATTTGTAGATAGAAAATATTTAATCATAATTCGAAATTTCCATTTATCTAACCTATTAAGAAATAATTAAACTTCTATTGAATTTCTCGCTGTTTATACCAAAGTTTAACAAACAATTATCTTTTTAATTTCAGAAAAACAAAGAGTTGATGAATGACATTATTACCAGCTGCAAATTAAAGAATGGTGAGTTGAAGAGTTCTTGAATTACTACTAAGACATATAATAATACTAATTTTATATTTATAATGTTATCATAATTAATTCATTATTTAAAAAACAGTCACATTAATTATGTGTCAAACATATAAAAATAATCTTTTATTATTAAT
>NC_051847.1:89853247-89861257 GCF_002237135.1 Teleopsis dalmanni | reverse complement strand
ACCACTCAAGTACATATCCACCTGAATCTTTGAAATGTATTTCAAGTTCATTTTAATTCGTTGTACATATGTGGCATGCGTATATTTGTACTTACTTTTGAGTTATACTGTACAATTGTATGCGCGCTTATCCATCTGCTTAGAGTTTTCCTAATACGAGTTACGTTGCCAAACATCCTGACATCAGCTTATTTCGGATATGCTCTGTTTTATGAATCTCTTATGCGTCTTGAATTTGCATAAATTCAATTCAAATGTGGAATTTCAAAGATGAATTGCTTTTTTATTTATATTTCTTTCCAATTTTTTTAACTGCTTACATTCGTCAGATGATTTTAACAGGATATGAAAATTTTATTCAGTTTATTTATCCAATGCGTATGCGATGTGCTGCGGCATAATTTAAGAGTTTATTAAAAATATTTACATAACTATGGGATACCTGTTGATGAATATAAATTAAAATTTCAAAGAATTATAATACATAAAAATAATATTTGAATTTTTAATTAAAGAAAAAATAAGATCTTAATTACAAAATTGTAGTGGATTCCATTACTTCATGCAATGTGCAGTCTTTATAATAAACAAATTCATGGCAAATAATGTTAACTAATTTTATTTTATAGTTAAAGAATTGTTATTTTTTATATAAGCTCATGTTTTATTTATTTGTAATTATTAAATACAACATTAATCAGTCAAAATTAATTTAGTTGTATTTGATATAAGCATAATCGTCATCTATTGCAATGCAACTATAACAGTTTTTGACACAATCATACATATATTTTTAAAAATTCCATTATTAAATTTTTAAACTTTATGAACGCAATCAACTCAAGATCCTCTCTACACTTCATAATTTTGACCTCGGAAAGAAAAAAAGTTGTACGAAACTGCATCTGGGAGTTCCTTTGCTAAAAGCTCTTGCGCAACAATGATTTTGTCATCGCAGGACACTGCATAGTTAGTATTAGCATTAAAATAAAAAATCGCGCTTAGATCTTGTATGTAAGCCCAGTACTATTCTTAAACCTTACAAAAACTCCATATAGAAAATAATATAACCGTGGATAACTTCTAAATCAAAACTGTGTATGCATAATAATAATACATATGTAGTAGGATGTCCCAACTTAGTTAAAAACTTAATTTATTGAAATAATATCAACAAAAATTAAGATTTCATAAGCAAAGAAGAGGGACTATCGATACATACATCATACTATATTATAATAATGCGAGAGTACTGCTTTAGCAAATCATTTTTTGACGATTTGAGCTTGAAAGAATGCTGCGTCACCATTCTTAGAATATTATTCGTTATTTTTTAACATTTTTCCACCTTCAAATCTTTTATATATTATACTGTTATATATTTATTTCTCCATTTATTTCTCAAAATGATGCAATGTACATAGAACATCAATATTTCATGTATTAAGTTATATTTAACACCTAAATTCGTTAAAATATACGTCAATAAAACTTTTAAAGAAATAAGGGAACATTTTTCCTTACCTCTGCAAAACTTTACAACGTACTTTCAAAACACATATGAGGTGTAATCAAAGAGTAAGGAGTGTTTTTAATTTTTGCAAAAAATATTTTTCGTTTTTTTAATTATTTCTGGACTTAGGTCATTAATTTAACACATAAAAATCAAAAATTATAGACGTAGATAGACGTATTGCTGGAAATCTTACATATAATTAATGTTCCAGACAATCAGAAACTAAACTACAAAAAAGACACAGAGGGTCTTGCACAAATTTACAGGTCTCTGATCAACCATAGAAAAATTTAAAATCAAAGTTTCGCTTCCATTTTTTGTTCTTTTAAATATTTTTCTTTTTTTGATTTTAATTTCGAATTTAATTATGTTTTCTGAATTTATGTTTTGTTTTTGACTTAATAAATTAAAATGTTAAAAATGTCTAGTTTTGAAAGAGACAACAATGTTTGTCATTTTTGGTTCGGATATATATCTACATATTTATTTACATGTATTTAAATATGTAATTTCTTTTTGTTTATTATTGTACACTGAAGATGGTCTAAATGATAGACCGAAATATCTGTAATACAAATAATTTTTTATAAAAATTAAAACATAATTAACGACCAGTCAAATTAAGCCCAGTAATAATAAAAAAAACGTATCGAATATTGTTCGTAGTAACAATTTATTAAAAAAAATATTTTTAAAATTTTTAGTCTTTATTTAATCAACTCCTAAACTAGTTGCATTTTATTACGCATGAAAAAAAAATCAAATTTTCCATTTTTATACTATAGATTATATATTCTATATTATTGTACATATTATGCTATTCATTCAAGACTAATAAATTAAAAATCTTATTTATATACAAAATATATAATATGAGTACATACATTTTACGTACTTACATATCTAACAACTGTTGCTTCAAAAATATAAGCAGATTTATATTAATTTCACAAAAAAGAAATACGAATTAAATATTTCAATAAGCCGATTAAAAAAACAAAAGCTTATTTCATATAATATTTTAGATTCATTTAAAAATATATCAAAAATACTTAAGAATATTACCAATTCTATTTAACTTAAAAAAATAAAAGCATAAAGAAGAATTTTATCTTTTTGAGCTTAGGAGTAAGAGTTTATTGTCTTTTATCGAAAAATAGAACAAAGCAGATAGAAAGATAGAAAGACTGCAATTTTTGGGTATTGAAGTTGTCAAATCAAAGTTAAGATTTGATCCGATTTGTATGCAATCATAAATAGTCTTATCTATTTATTCCCTTTTTCATTGATAACAATAAAATTTACCATTTACTCTATGATTGGAGAGTATTCCACATTGCCGAGTCCAAATAATGTAAACAAATCAGAATAACTAAGCACTTTATGCTGATTGATATTGACCGAACAATTTCGATAGAATTACAAATTACTGAAGTAAACATCTTGAATAAAAGTATCTTTTATTCTATAATAATTTATGCATGCTTATATGAAAGCTGAAAACAGTTTGTTAAGGTTTGTGGATGCGAAATGCTTAGTTTCCCTTCATTCGCTTTATTTTCATCATTTAATATAAGCTATGATGGAGAATAGACTTTTAAATTCTATATTACAATATAAAACAGAATTTGCTTAAAATAAATTTTACAACTAAGCAAAATTAAATTACTTTAATTAAATAGATATATGGAAATAGTTGCTGACATGCATATACTAACATATGAAAATTGTGAAAATTTATCATTAAAAATTGTTAATTGAAAAATTACTCAAAATTCCTAATGTAATTGATTAAATTTTTATTTGAGACGCTTATTTTTTTTATAATATCTGTATGATGTTTCAATAATTCATAGATATTAAAGCACAACATTTCTTGACACGAAAAGATATTTACAATTATAAGTAAGACAACTTAATTAAGACAAATCGAAATGAGTTTCAACTTTTGTGATGAATAAAAGTTATGAAATTTATAAAAACAAAAATAAAAATTAGATCAGACAAGTTGAAACTCTTATCTGCACTTTCCTATTCAATTTTACTCAAAGAATCTCTGTATCAATCTTCATGAATCTACTGAATTTACCCCAGATTAATCTGTCACGTCTTCAAGCTCATATTTCACCAACCGTAGATGCTCAACGGCAAATAAGAAAACTAAAACAAAGTTTACTTCAGTAATTTAAAATTCAAATCTTAATCAAAGAATTTTCTTATGTGAAAATCTAAAAGATACAAATTTGCCAACTTTGGAATATATATCGTTACATATCCAAACATTCCTTACTGCCAACAACCCTTTCTGCATTTTGCGCATTTATGATGATGTGATTTCTTCCGTGACAGGTGCACTAACGAATGCGTCACAAATGCGTCTTATAAGCAAATTTCAATTTCAGAGCTTAAAATTTATAAAAGGCACAAAGCATCGACGTCATAGGGGAGTATCTTTTTGTTTTTGGGGAAACAATGGAGGAAATATGAAGATATGCTTTCATGAAAAATCTAAAATTTTCTTGCGTGTGTAACGACACGTGAAAAATAGTTTTACTTCTGATTTTTTTTATTATTTTGTTTTTTTAAATAATACTTAACTCTATAATTTAATTTAATTCAAGCAGTTTCAGAAAAATGATACTTCAACCAGCAGGTGCATTTTATATATTATTTCTCTGTTTAGAGTTGAAATTGCATATCAGTAGCAAAAATTAAATGACTGTGAAAAGTCATTTCTTTTTAATTTTTTGTAATATTTTCAAATAATTTAAAACACTGAAAAAATATAAATAGAACCTTTATTTAATATCAGATATGTATGTTGAATTTCTTGAGGAGTTGTAAAAAAACCAAAAAAAATCAATCTTCAATTAAAATATATTTTGAGTATTCAACATAGGATTGCAATAGAGCTATGTCGCACTTATTTATTTTTATTATTTATAATTAATTGAATTTCCAATTGAATACAGATCGCATCGAAAATGTCGACACTTTCAACGTGATTTCAGCAGGGGACAACGTCAAAAAAGACTTTGTGGGTCGAATCGGAAATGCCTACGGAATATGTGGCGCTTATCCACTTTATCCACTTTATCCATCTAAATTGCACGTTTTCAAATCAATTGTTCTATCTGTGCTACTCTACGGGTGCGAAACATAGTTCCACACAGACGCACTAATAAGCAAGCTGTAAAGCTTTAGCAATCGTTGATTACGTCGCATACTTAGAATATGGTAGCCCCACGTCACAACTAATCAAGAACTTTACGAAAGATGCAACATTGATCCTGTAATAATTTTGATTAAGTGTCGCTAATGGAAGTGGATTGACTACATACTATATTAGAATCCCTCTGAGATCTGTCCCATGTCTCCGACTGGATGCCTCAAGGACGTAGAAGGCTTGGCCATCTAAAGGTCAGCTGGAGACGAACGCTTTAAAAAGAAATTGCGATAACCAGGAAATCTTATGGCAAAATCAAACAGTTAACACACAGTTGTACGAGATGGAGATATATGGTTGAGGCTATGGTCATGTTCCAATAGTAATTAAAGGAAAGATGAATTTTATTTGTTGCTGACGATACAGTTGTTTTCGACTATTGTCATATAGCTATCATCAGTGGTCTTAGAATTATTTCTTATATTTAATTTTTCGTAAATAGGTTTTTAAGATTGCAAGTACCAAGAAGCTCAGAATCAGTGTTCATGAGCCAACTAATCCAAAGTCGTATTTGACTTGTATGTTCGAGCTTGAAGTTTTGTTAATTTGTTGTAAAAATTCATTAACAAATTCGCCTGCTGTGTTATATTAGAACGAAATCATAAACCAGTATTTGAATTTCTATTTCATACTCTTTTAACACATTAAGGTTTCTTAACAATTTTCTAGCTAGATCTGTTACTTTTTCTAAATCTGATTTTCCAGTGTTTATTATTACAGAATACCCCATTATCATTCTAAACTAGCCTCAAGGATATAAATTTAAGCTGTTCTTCATTCAAAGTAAAATAATCATGGCTTTCAGCGTTACACTAAATTCATCCACTAAGATTAAGATTATCTTTTAAACAGAGTACTTTTACTATAACATATATGTCACACAATTAAGTAAAAAATATTCAAATTCTGTTTAGTTGATAATAAAAATTATATGTTCTCAAATAGAGTGAAAATTATTTCAATTGTTAGTTCAAAGCATTATTGGCTTAAACTAGCAATAAATAATAAAATAATTCTTTTATTGTGTAAATAAAATTTCAATTAACAAAAATAAAAATATATTATATATCCGTTAAAATTTTTCGATAAAAATTTTCCGTTCTCTTTACTTTATTTTGCTGAAAAGTTTAAAAAACTTAAAATTTATTTTTATGTTTTATTATTTAATTTTTTATTATTTCATGAGCTTTTAATTTTTATATTATAATTACTCATTTCGGTTTTATGCGCTTTAAATTTTTTTTTCATGGATTTTAGAATAAAATTCCATTTTCAGCGTACGTAAAACCACTTATTTGTAGAGAAAATATGTACGCAATTTAAGCGATTACCATTCCTGCAGTTTTCCTGAAAAAGTTTTTATTGAAAATTTAAAAAAAATCAGAAATAGCGCAATATATTGCTATTATGTGAAAATAGGAAAATCCATTAAAAATATATAATACTAAGGAAAAACAAGATTTATATTGTGGTTTTTCAAACAATTTATTTTTATATTTTTTTTGTTTTCATAATAAAATAATATATTTTAATTGCACTTCTTCACCTAAGTTTAATAAATTAACATTCATAAAAAAAATTAAAAAATGCAAATATCACACATATATCCTTTTTTTGTTAAATAATATAAATTCATTATTGGAATCGTTATTGAAAAATTAATAAAAAATTTTCTCATTAATTCATAATTTATTTTTAATATACATGGTGTTCTAGTTAAGCGATGTGGTTTCAGTATTGATTTTAATACAATGTTGTATATTATATATATTTATTTAAAATTATTTATATGACTATCAGAGGATATAATATGAATTTAAAATATCAACTTATAGGAAAGTACTGCGTCCATAAATATTTTTTTATATAGACAAATATGTCTTTTGTTAGAGATCCTTTGGACTGTCGCGAAATCTAATTAAATTCATCTTATATTGATAAGTTCCGTCAAGCTTCGTTACCAAATTTTTATTAAATGTCGCAATATATGTTTGGTGTCAGCTTTATTAACTTCTGAGTATAATTGTTAATATAATTACATTACATAATTTGTTTTCGTTATAATGTTTGTATGTCGTATATGGATCATTCTTTTAAAATCAGGCACCCTTTTGACCTCGTAAGCTTAGATTTGGCTGAAATTTTTTTTATAAACTCCTTTTATATAATAAGAAAATCCGTATCTCGGAAAAAATTTTGTAATTTCTTTCCTAGAAGATATGGAACGATAGGGATTCGAGAATTGGCATTGTAGACACATTTTTAAATGATCATATCATAGGCTATATAAATGATAGAAACTTGAAATTTGTTGCGTCTTAAAGATAATTGATTGAACTTTTAAAAAATTCATCATCATTTTGGCATTACAGTCCAGAATGGATCATTGCCTCCATTCTTATCTGCATTCCATTTTCCTTCTGTGTTGTGTTATTCTCATCGTTCGTATGTTAGCTTGTACATCTTGTAACCTTCTGCGTCGCGGTCGTCCTCTTTCTCTACAATTAAGATTGTTTACATTTAAGTACCAATATTAACCGTTAAATTTGAAGAAAAATAAGTATTTTTCTCCAAATACTTAGGGAGAATTTTCATTTTTTATATATAACTAGTAGATGACCCGGCGAACTCTGTTCCGCCTTAAAGGCAATAAATAAGCAGTTTTTTTTTAATTGGAAAAAATACAAAAAAAAAAAAATACCTACATTAATCATTCATAATTTATTTGTGTATTTTAGTACACATCGCAAATTATCTATTTGTTGACCTCTGTTGTTCGCTCGACCTTCAGTCCTTAAATTTGCAGTATTTCGTATTCTTCTTGCATTACGGCTTTGTCGGGAAAGATTCGATCGTCTTGGTCGCGGCATTATTAAAAAACTAAAAACTCAAATTTTCAACCATACCATACATTATAATTGTTAATTATTTATTTTGTTGAGTTTGCAACAACCAGGAAGTTTTATTGATTAAAAACGATATTTATTGCAACACAAACTTATATTGATCTAATACAACTTTTAAAAACACATTAACTAAGTTATATTTCTATCTGTTAAATTTTAATAAAATATTTTCTTATATCAAAAATTTGATAATTTCAAAACCTACTTTGTCGTGAACGGGATAAACAGGTATCCTATGTCCTTCTCCTTGCCTTAAACTACCTTCCTGCCAATTTTCAGCTAAATCGGTTCAGCCGTTCTTGAGTTATAAGTGGTGTAACAATAACACATCTTTCTTTTATATATATAGATTAAATTATTTT